>NC_062255.1:4858016-5161642 GCF_905475465.1 Pieris napi
AAAAAAAAAATACAATTAAAATACTTACATACATGCTTATACGGCCTCTCCTGACCGTGCACCGTCCTCGGATGCACTGGTGATCTCTTCTTCAGGAGAACGGCATCTTGCTCGCCATAGTGACCAATATGTGGTTCGTGTGTTCTTGAGGAAGCAGAAGGATCCGTACACGCAGCTGAAGGCTCACCAACGTCATCGGGGTAGTCGTCATCGCAATCTGTGCAAAAGTTATCCTGTTAGTTAATCACGACGACATTTCGTTAGTGCCTAGTCTATCATACATCACGCATCCAAGGCCCTCATACAAAATCACACTACCGCAACTTTAGTTAAAACACTTCACTTTCAAAAGTAATGCATACATCATCTCACAAAACATCTCACACATACTCATACTTGAACTTGTACAAGTTCCCACGTTAGTAACGTGAACCAGGGCTGCGCATGATGTTTTTCAAAGAACACATCTTCCGGGACAGCGCCCGCCACGCGCACAGGATGCACGTCTGCAGAGGCCCGCTTCTCAAGGTTGCTGGCCTCAGGAACACACCATGACTGCACTACATTGGCAGTCCGTTTCAACCAGCAAGGCAAACACTAGCCTGTAAACATAAGTTTCACAAAAAAAAATTAAATAGAAATTAATAATTTAAGAAAAATACAATTACAATACTTACATACATACTTATACGGCCTCTCCTGACCGTGCACCGTCCTCGGATGCACTGGTGATCTCTTCTTCGGGAGAACGGCATCTTGCTCGCCATGGTCACCAATATGTGGTTCGTGTGTTCTTGAGGAAGCAGAAAAATCAGTACACGCAGCTGAGGGCTCACCAATGTCATCAGGTTATTATTAAGCTTACAACATCACACACAGTACAAAATCTATTAATTAATTTACAAAATCTTACATCTAAAATGTGTGACAATTAATGTAAACATAAGTATCACAAAATTTTTTTTAAATAGAAATTAAAAATTTAAAAAAAATACAATTAAAATACATACATACATACATACTTATACGGCCTCTAACGACCGTGCACCGTCCTCGGATGCACTGGTGATCTCTTCTTCGGGAGAACGGCATCTTGCTCGCCATGGTCACCAATATGTGGTTCGTGTGTTCATAAGGAACAAGCAAGGCACACACTTGCCTCACACCGCACGCAAGCCAACATATCACGCTCGCATCCTTAACATAAGGAAATAACACATTAGAGACAGCTTTTGACGGCTACCCTCAATATGAGATCGAGGTGACGGCGTCCTAATGGACCGTTCACGGGAAGCACGTGACAACTTATTCGAAAATTAACGGTTGTTTAAAAGGCTTATTTGTGAGCGAAATCCTATCCCATTCTGATTTTAGCAACCAGAAGTGATAATCAAATAAAAAAAACAATTCAAAAAAATCTACGAAGTGATTTAACCAAAAATAACTTCATTAAATAACAAATCATGGTATTCTCGAAATCACACTAAATCTACCTTAAAATTTACTTATACTATTTGATAGTATACAACACGACTTTGGGTATTTTAAAAACAACCGTTAACCTTAAAACAATTACATAAAAATAACACAAAACGTACTCACAGTATGCGGCCTCGACACCAACCACTTGTCTTGTCCACGTCCGAGCAACAACAGAGCGCGTGGCACACTGAGATCTTTCTTTTATAGAAGGCGGGTGGGGATCGAAACCACCCACTATGATTTCTGCTTATATTTATTTATTTATTAAGCTTGCAACATCACACACCGTACAAAATCTACTAATTATTTTACGAAATCTTACATCTAAAATGTGTGACAATTAATGTAAACGTAAGTTTAAAAAAATAAATAAATAAAAAAAAAATTAATAATATAAAAAAAATACAATTAAAATACTTACATACATAATTATACGGCCTCTCCTGACCGTGCACCGTCCTCGGATGTACTGGTGATCTCTTCTTCGGGATAATGGCATCTTGCTCGCCATGTTCACCAATATGTGGTTCGTGTATTCTTGAGGAAGCAGAAGGATCAGTACACGCAGCTACAGGCTCACCAACGTCACCGGGGTATTCGTCTTCGCAATCTGTGCAACAGTAATCCTGTTAGTTAATCACGACGACATTACGTTAGTCCCTAGTCACGCATCCAAGGCCCTCATTCAAAATCGCACTACAACAACTTTAGTTAAAACACTTCACTTTCAAAAACCACCGAATAAAAATAACACAAAAACGTACTCACAGTATGCGGCCTCGACACCAACCACTTGTCTTGTCAACGTCCGAGCAACAACAGAGCGCGTGGCACACTGAGGTCTTTCTTTTATAGAAGGCGGGTGGGGATGGAAACCACCCACTAGATTTCTGCTTATATTTATTAATTTATTAAGCTTGCAACATCACACACCGTACAAAATCTACTAATTATTTTACGAAATCTTACATCTAAAATGTGTGACAATTAATGTAAACGTAAGTTTAAAAAAATAAATAAATAAAAAAGAAATTAATAATTTAAAAAAAATACAATTAAAATACTTACATACATAATTATACGGCCTCTCCTGACCGTGCACCGTCCTCGGATGCACTGGTGATCTCTTCTTCGGGATAACGGCATCTTGCTCGCCATGTTCACCAATATGTGGTTCGTGTATTCTTGAGGAAGCAGAAGGATCAGTACACGCAGCTACAGGCTCACCAACGTCATCGGGGTATTCGTCTTCGCAATCTGTGCAACAGTAATCATGTTAGTTAATCACGACGACATTACGTTAGTGCCTAGTCAATCATACATCACGCATCCAAGGCCCTCATACAAAATCGCACTACCTCAACCATAGTTAAAACACTTCACTTACAAAAACCACCGAATAAAAATAACACAGAACGTACTTACATTATGCGGCCTCGACACCAACCACTTGTCTTGTCATCGTCCCAGCAACAACAGAGCGCGTGGCACACTGACGCCTTTCTTTTCTAGAAGGTGGGTGGGGATCGAACCCACCAACTATGATTTCTGCTTATATTTATTTATTTTTTTAAGCTTACAACATCACACACAGTACAAAATCTACTAATTATTTTACGAAATCTTACATCTAAAATGTGTGACAATTAATGTAAACGTAAGTTTAAAAAAATAAATAAATAAAAAAGAAATTAATAATTAAAAAAAAATACAATTAAAATACTTACATACATAATTATACGGCCTCTCCTGACCGTGCACCGTCCTCGGATGCACTGGTTATCTCTTCTTCGGGATAACGGCATCTTGCTCGCCATGTTCACCAATATGTGGTTCGTGTATTCTTATTCTTGAGGAAGCAGAAGGATCAGTACACGCAGATACAGGCTCACCAACGTCATCGGGGTATTCGTCTTCGCAATCTGTGCAACAGTAATCCTGTTAATTAATCACGACGACATTACGTTAGTGCCTAGTCTATCATACATCACGCATCCAAGGCCCTCATACAAAATCGCACTACCACAACTTTAGTTAAAATACTTCACTTTCAAAAAACACCGAATAAAAATAACACAAAAACGTACTCACAGTATGCGGCCTCGACACCAACCACTTGTCTTGTCAACGTCCGAGCAACAACAGAGCGCGTGGCACACTGAGGTCTTTCTTTTATAGAAGGCGGGTGGGGATGGAAACCACCCACTATGATTTCTGCTTATATTTATTAATTTATTAAGCTTGCAACATCACACACCGTACAAAATCTACTAATTATTTTACGAAATCTTACATCTAAAATGTGTGACAATTAATGTAAACGTAAGTTTAAAAAAATAAATAAATAAAAAAGAAATTAATAATTAAAAAAAAATACAATTAAAATACTTACATACATAATTATACGGCCTCTCCTGACCGTGCACCGTCCTCGGATGCACTGGTTATCTCTTCTTCGGGATAACGGCATCTTGCTCGCCATGTTCACCAATATGTGGTTCGTGTATTCTTATTCTTGAGGAAGCAGAAGGATCAGTACACGCAGATACAGGCTCACCAACGTCATCGGGGTATTCGTCTTCGCAATCTGTGCAACAGTAATCCTGTTAATTAATCACGACGACATTACGTTAGTGCCTAGTCTATCATACATCACGCATCCAAGGCCCTCATACAAAATCGCACTACCACAACTTTAGTTAAAATACTTCACTTTCAAAAAACACCGAATAAAAATAACACAAAAACGTACTCACAGTATGCGGCCTCGACACCAACCACTTGTCTTGTCAACGTCCGAGCAACAACAGAGCGCGTGGCACACTGAGGTCTTTCTTTTATAGAAGGCGGGTGGGGATGGAAACCACCCACTATGATTTCTGCTTATATTTATTAATTTATTAAGCTTGCAACATCACACACCGTACAAAATCTACTAATTATTTTACGAAATCTTACATCTAAAATGTGTGACAATTAATGTAAACGTAAGTTTAAAAAAATAAATAAATAAAAAAGAAATTAATAATTAAAAAAAAATACAATTAAAATACTTACATACATAATTATACGGCCTCTCCTGACCGTGCACCGTCCTCGGATGCACTGGTGATCTCTTCTTCGGGATAATGGCATCTTGCTCGCCATGTTCACCAATATGTGGTTCGTGTATTCTTGAGGAAGCAGAAGGATCAGTACACGCAGCTACAGGCTCACCAATGTCATCGGGGTATTCGTCTTCGCAATCTGTGCAACAGTAATCCTGTTAATTAATCACGACGACATTACGTTAGTGCCTAGTCTATCATACATCACGCATCCAAGGCCCTCATACAAAATCGCACTACCACAACTTTAGTTAAAATACTTTACTTTCAAAAACCACCGAATAAAAATAACACAAAACGTACTCACAGTATGCGGCCTCGACACCAACCACCTTTCTTGTCAACGTCCGAGCAACAACAGAGCCCGAGGCACACTGAGGCCTTTCTTTTATAGAAGGCGGGTGGGGATCGAAACCACCCACTATGATTTCTGCTTATATTTTTTTATTGATTTAGTTTTTAAGCTTAAAACTTCACACACAGTACAAAATCTACTAATTATTTTACAAAATCTTACATCTGAAATGTGTGACAATTAAAGTAAACATAAGTTTCACAAAAAAAATTTTTTATAGAAATTTATTATTAAAAAAAAATACAATTAAAAAACTTACATACATACTTATACGGCCTCTCCCGACCGTGCTCTGTCCTCGGATGCACTGGTGATCTCTTCTTCGGGAGAACGGCATCATGCTCGCCATGGTCACCAATATGTGGTTCGTGTGTTCTTGAGGAAGCAGATGGATCAGAACACGTAGCTGAGGGCTCACCAACGTCATCAGGGTATTATTAAGCTTACAACATCACACACAGTACAAAATCTACTAAGTATTTTACAAAATCTTACATCTGAAATGTGTGACAATTAATGTAAACATGTTTCACAAAAAAATTTTAAATAGAAATTAAAAATTAAAAAAAAAATACAATTAAAATACTTACATACATGCTTATACGGCCTCTCCTGACCGTGCACCGTCCTCGGATGCACTGGTGATCTCTTCTTCAGGAGAACGGCATCTTGCTCGCCATAGTGACCAATATGTGGTTCGTGTGTTCTTGAGGAAGCAGAAGGATCCGTACACGCAGCTGAAGGCTCACCAACGTCATCGGGGTAGTCGTCATCGCAATCTGTGCAAAAGTTATCCTGTTAGTTAATCACGACGACATTTCGTTAGTGCCTAGTCTATCATACATCACGCATCCAAGGCCCTCATACAAAATCACACTACCGCAACTTTAGTTAAAACACTTCACTTTCAAAAGTAATGCATACATCATCTCACAAAACATCTCACACATACTCATACTTGAACTTGTACAAGTTCCCACGTTAGTAACGTGAACCAGGGCTGCGCATGATGTTTTTCAAAGAACACATCTTCCGGGACAGCGCCCGCCACGCGCACAGGATGCACGTCTGCAGAGGCCCGCTTCTCAAGGTTGCTGGCCTCAGGAACACACCATGACTGCACTACATTGGCAGTCCGTTTCAACCAGCAAGGCAAACACTAGCCTGTAAACATAAGTTTCACAAAAAAAAATTAAATAGAAATTAATAATTTAAGAAAAATACAATTACAATACTTACATACATACTTATACGGCCTCTCCTGACCGTGCACCGTCCTCGGATGCACTGGTGATCTCTTCTTCGGGAGAACGGCATCATGCTCGCCATGGTAACCAATATGTGGTTCGTGTGTTCTTGAGGAAGCAGAAAAATCAGTACACGCAGCTGAGGGCTCACCAATGTCATCAGGTTATTATTAAGCTTACAACATCACACACAGTACAAAATCTATTAATTAATTTACAAAATCTTACATCTAAAATGTGTGACAATTAATGTAAACATAAGTATCACAAAATTTTTTTTAAATAGAAATTAAAAATTTTAAAAAAATACAATTAAAATACATACATACATACTTATACGGCCTCTAACGACCGTGCACCGTCCTCGGATGCACTGGTGATCTCTTCTTCGGGAGAACGGCATCTTGCTCGCCATGGTCACCAATATGTGGTTCGTGTATTCTTGAGGAAGCAGAAGGATCAGTACACGCAGCTACAGGCTCACCAATGTCATCGGGGTATTCGTCTTCGCAATCTGTGCAACAGTAATCCTGTTAATTAATCACGACGACATTACGTTAGTGCCTAGTCTATCATACATCACGCATCCAAGGCCTTCATACAAAATCGCACTACCACAACTTTAGTTAAAACACTTCACTTTCAAAAACCACCGAATAAAAATAACACAAAAACGTACTCACAGTATGCGGCCTCGACACCAACCACTTGTCTTGTCCACGTCCGAGCAACAACAGAGCGCGTGGCACACTGAGATCTTTCTTTTATAGAAGGCGGGTGGGGATCGAAACCACCCACTATGATTTCTGCTTATATTTATTTATTTATTAAGCTTGCAACATCACACACCGTACAAAATCTACTAATTATTTTACGAAATCTTTTTAAAAAAAAAAAAGAAATAAAAAAGAAATTAATAATTAAAAAAAAATACAATTAAAATACTTACATACATAATTATACGGCCTCTCCTGACCGTGCATCGTCCTCGGATGCACTGGTGATCTCTTCTTCGGGATAACGGCATCTTGCTCGCCATGTTCACCAATATGTGGTTCGTGTATTCTTGAGGAAGCAGAAGGATCAGTACACGCAGCTACAGGCTCACCAACGTCATCGGGGTATTCGTCTTCGCAATCTGTGCAACAGTAATCATGTTAGTTAATCACGACGACATTACGTTAGTGCCCAGTCAATCATACATCACACATCCAAGGCCCTCATACAAAATCGCACTACCTCAACCATAGTTAAAACACTTCACTTACAAAAACCACCGAATAAAAATAACACAGAACGTACTTACATTATGCGGCCTCGACACCAACCACTTGTCTTGTCATCGTCCCAGCAACAACAGAGCGCGTGGCACACTGACGCCTTTCTTTTCTAGAAGGTGGGTGGGGATCGAACCCACCAACTATGATTTCTGCTTATATTTATTTATTTTTTTAAGCTTACAACATCACACACAGTACAAAATCTACTAATTATTTTACGAAATCTTACATCTAAAATGTGTGACAATTAATGTAAACGTAAGTTTAAAAAAATAAATAAATAAAAAAGAAATTAATAATTAAAAAAAAATACAATTAAAATACTTACATACATAATTATACGGCCTCTCCTGACCGTGCACCGTCCTCGGATGCACTGGTTATCTCTTCTTCGGGATAACGGCATCTTGCTCGCCATGTTCACCAATATGTGGTTCGTGTATTCTTATTCTTGAGGAAGCAGAAGGATCAGTACACGCAGATACAGGCTCACCAACGTCATCGGGGTATTCGTCTTCGCAATCTGTGCATTAGTAATCCTGTTAATTAATCACGACGACATTACGTTAGTGCCTAGTCTATCATACATCACGCATCCAAGGCCCTCATACAAAATCGCACTACCACAACTTTAGTTAAAATACTTCACTTTCAAAAAACACCGAATAAAAATAACACAAAAACGTACTCACAGTATGCGGCCTCGACACCAACCACTTGTCTTGTCAACGTCCGAGCAACAACAGAGCGCGTGGCACACTGAGGTCTTTCTTTTATAGAAGGCGGGTGGGGATGGAAACCACCCACTATGATTTCTGCTTATATTTATTAATTTATTAAGCTTGCAACATCACACACCGTACAAAATCTACTAATTATTTTACGAAATCTTACATCTAAAATGTGTGACAATTAATGTAAACGTAAGTTTAAAAAAATAAATAAATAAAAAAGAAATTAATAATTAAAAAAAAATACAATTAAAATACTTACATACATAATTATACGGCCTCTCCTGACCGTGCTCTGTCCTCGGATGCACTGGTGATCTCTTCTTCGGGAGAACGGCATCATGCTCGCCATGGTCACCAATATGTGGTTCGTGTGTTCTTGAGGAAGCAGATGGATCAGAACACGTAGCCGAGGGCTCACCAACGTCATCAGGGTATTATTAAGCTTACAACATCACACACAGTACAAAATCTACTAAGTATTTTACAAAATCTTACATCTGAAATGTGTGACAATTAATGTAAACATGTTTCACAAAAAATTTTTAAATAGAAATTAAAAATTAAAAAAAAAATACAATTAAAATACTTACATACATGCTTATACGGCCTCTCCTGACCGTGCACCGTCCTCGGATGCACTGGTGATCTCTTCTTCAGGAGAACGGCATCTTGCTCGCCATAGTGACCAATATGTGGTTCGTGTGTTCTTGAGGAAGCAGAAGGATCCGTACACGCAGCTGAAGGCTCACCAACGTCATCGGGGTAGTCGTCATCGCAATCTGTGCAAAAGTTATCCTGTTAGTTAATCACGACGACATTTCGTTAGTGCCTAGTCTATCATACATCACGCATCCAAGGCCCTCATACAAAATCACACTACCGCAACTTTAGTTAAAACACTTCACTTTCAAAAGTAATGCATACATCATCTCACAAAACATCTCACACATACTCATACTTGAACTTGTACAAGTTCCCACGTTAGTAACGTGAACCAGGGCTGCGCATGATGTTTTTCAAAGAACACATCTTCCGGGACAGCGCCCGCCACGCGCACAGGATGCACGTCTGCAGAGGCCCGCTTCTCAAGGTTGCTGGCCTCAGGAACACACCATGACTGCACTACATTGGCAGTCCGTTTCAACCAGCAAGGCAAACACTAGCCTGTAAACATAAGTTTCACAAAAAAAAATTAAATAGAAATTAATAATTTAAGAAAAATACAATTACAATACTTACATACATACTTATACGGCCTCTCCTGACCGTGCACCGTCCTCGGATGCACTGGTGATCTCTTCTTCGGGAGAACGGCATCTTGCTCGCCATGGTTACCAATATGTGGTTCGTGTGTTCTTGAGGAAGCAGAAAAATCAGTACACGCAGCTGAGGGCTCACCAATGTCATCAGGTTATTATTAAGCTTACAACATCACACACACTACAAAATCTATTAATTAATTTACAAAATCTTACATCTAAAATGTGTGACAATTAATGTAAACATAAGTATCACAAAATTTTTTTTAAATAGAAATTAAAAATTTTAAAAAAATACAATTAAAATTCATACATACATACTTATACGGCCTCTAACGACCGTGCACCGTCCTCGGATGCACTGGTGATCTCTTCTTCGGGAGAACGGCATCTTGCTCGCCATGGTCACCAATATGTGGTTCGTGTGTTCATAAGGAACAAGCAAGGCACACACTTGCCTCACACCGCACGCAAGCCAACATATCACGCTCGCATCCTTAACATAAGGAAATAACACATTAGAGACAGCTTTTGACGGCTACCCTCAATATGAGATCGAGGTGACGGCGTCCTAATGGACCGTTCACGGGAAGCACGTGACAACTTATTCTAAAATTAACGGTTGTTTAAAAGGCTTATTTGTGAGCGAAATCCTATCCCATTCTGATTTTAGCAACCAGAAGTGATAATCAAATAAAAAAAACAATTCAAAAAAATCTACGAAGTGATTTAACCAAAAATAACTTCATTAAATAACAAATCATGGTATTCTCGAAATCACACTAAATCTACCTTAAAATTTACTTATACTATTTGATAGTATACAACACGACTTTGGGTATTTTAAAAACAACCGTTAACCTTAAAACAATTACATAAAAATAACACAAAACGTACTCACAGTATGCGGCCTCGACACCAACCACCTGTCTTGTCCACGTCCGAGCAACAACAGTGCCCTTGGCACACTGAGGCCTTTCTTTTATAGAAGGCGGGTGGGGATCGAAACCACCCACTATGATTTCTGCTAATGAATTTGTAATAAACAAGTTTCGTGACATTACGTGTACTCGTTCCACGACCGAACCCGAATCGACCACAGAGTCAAACGGCAGTCATAGAAACGAATGTCAAAGATTTCTTTAATATTTATTATTAAGAAGTTTTAAATGTTTAAAGTGATATATATACAACTTTCAATAATAATAATAATGACTATGGAGTCATTATTATTATCGACCATTGAATAGTCGTTAATTTATAGATCTAGCAACATTGACAAATTAAATAAACCATTCGTATTAACGGCCTCGAACCTATTCGACATTATTAAATGACAGCTGACACTAACACAATTTCTTCAATATTAATTATAGAGACTACAGACTATCAAATAGTCGTTAAGTTGCAGATCCATTAATATTGATAAATAAAATAAACCATATAACGGTTTTCAAGTAATTTGACCGCGATATTATTAAATGATGATGAATGACAATTCCTTAAACATAAATAATAAATGCTATGAATTTACAACAGACTATCAATCCTTAATATTGTTTATTATTTTCTTAAATATAATATTTATTTTCTTGAATTAAATATCAATCTTTATATTTATGTAACAATATAATCATTATATATGAATTTGCGTTCATATATATTTATTTACTTGAATTAAAATATCAATATTTATATTTTTGTTACAATATAATCATTATATATGAATTTGCTCCCATATATATACTTACGAACAAATTGCATTAAACCGGGAAACCAAAAGTGTTTTAAAATTAGAATACAAGTCTTGTCAACTCCGATATGTTCATGCTCGTCATGGAATACCCTCAGTAAGCTAAGCCTGTGACCCTTACGGCCTGGCCACGGGGATCGGCGAAGCGGGAGGCGAGGCGACCATTCACGCGGCGCCGTTTGCAGGCCACGCGCCAGTCACGTTCGCCACTGCGACCAGTAAGGAAGTTCGACATCGAAATGTCTTTATCGAATTCATCTCGATATTGCTTGGAAAGTAATAGCTTTTGGTTCAAGACCATATATTTGGAAGAGATTGTGGAGTACATGATTTAAATAAGATTCGGAATCGAAGGTATAGATGGAGAATTCCACAAGAAGTATGAGAAATACAGAATATATCCAGAATTTTTTTTTGAGTATACCAGAATGAGTATTGAAACCTTCGATTATATTCTTATCAATATTTAACCAGAATTGGAGAAAAAAGTTAATGCAAATAGAATTTTAAGTGCCGCTGAAAAATTTTTGTTGACATTAAGGTATATTCAATTTATGCTGTTGATGGCCAGACTTCCAAATAGCTGGTCTTGCCAGTATTTCAATAATAAAAAACTCTGTATTCATTTTTCGCCGCGAAAACGACTAAACTTATTTAATCCCTGCTCTATTCGCCGCGACTGCAGCTCAGGGTGGGGACAGTTAGATTTAAGTGACATTTAAAGAATATGGTGGCGCCATCTACTATATTTCTCCATAAATACATAAAAATAATAATCTGACGACTTCTTAAAATTTGGCAGATTTTATGTATTCTGGCAACATTATTTTGTTTTTGTGCACGTGTTTTTCTGTCAACTCAACAACTGTCTTGAACTGTGCACAATCAAATTCTGTAACCGTCTTTAAAAATAATAGTTGTGGTGAAAAGTTTGTTATAATACAAGTTTGTTGTGGCGATTTTGTATTTCAGAATGAGCGTTGAGTTGAGCTGTAAGACTCCTCCGTTTTTACTGTTTACACTGTTGACTCCGTTTGTCTGTATACCCAATATCCACTTACTATTCCTAAACTCTGCAACAAATTGGCGGATTGGTAATGAATGGAATAACTTATACGTTCATCTTGTAAGTATCGAACCAACATTGCAACCAAACCAATCTTTTTTCAGACCTTACAATGAATTTCAAAGACAGGGATCGAAACCGTTACAAGAGACTTAATGCACTTGCCGTCCCATCACTTCATTTGTTGGGTAAGTTTCACCAATAAACCATTACTTAACTTACAGAATTACTAGTTAGGGAGGTTTCTAATAGAATAGGGTTCTATACTTGTCAATGATTTGTTATCTTAATATTATTATTACTATTTATTTATAAGTTAGTTAAACTGTGGGTCATGCATCTTCAACTCTTCGTCAGTTGTGTCAGTCTATCGTCCCATTGACACTACAGAGCTGCAGTGGGTTTGTGGAATCACCATCATCATCAACCTAAGCATTGGCCCACTGTTGGGACTTGGACACAGGCCCGTCACATAAATTATCCATTCTATATTCCACAATAAACTCCACTTTGGTTTAACAGACTAAATTATGAGCTGAAGACCTATTTTACCCAAATCATTTGTGTTATGTATGGTGGCTAATCTGGTTAAAAATCTTTTTCCAGACAACTTTGCTGTGCTTGGAGATTTGAAGGTTAAGCAGGTCTCGTTTCAACCTTCTTGTAGTCTGGTTTAGTTTATAATTTTTACTTAAAGTTCTTTAGTACCTACGTTTCGTACAGGTAATATTGTGGACGATCATCGTGTATAGAACCACAAAAAATCTATTTTTGTTTGTTTTATCAACTTTTTATTTTAAAGCTACATAATATGTTAAATTTTTGAAATGGTCTTTAATTTTTGATACACTTGACGATGGTATTGGATCATGATGGTACCCGAGTTTAGTCAGTCATAATGGCACTTGTGATTTTCCTTTTTATATCTTTATGTTTTGAACATGTAACAAACATAAGAATATTATTTTACAGGAGGAACCAAAAATACCGTACTTCGATACCTGCGCAGCGAGATTTGTCGCTTACGTAAGAGAGCGAAATCTTTCAAAGACAGACTATCCCAGGCTGCTAAATTGTGCAAAGTCAATGCCTTTGGAGAGGTGGTGAAAAATATGAGCAAACGAGCTCAGCTCCGAAAGGTCGACGTTTTACCGTTGATGAAAAACTGCTTGCCCTTTCACTTTATAAAAAAAGTCCCAAAGGGTATGGATTGCTCTACAAATATTTTACATTACCTTCAAGCAAATCGATGAAGCGTCTGCTCACTCAAGTGAAATTTCGTATGGGTTTAAATCCTACGTATTCCAAAAAATCCGCCATACTGTGCTGCGGAATAAAAAACAAGACCGCCTCTGCAGCTTAATTGATTGTACGTATGGGATTGGTGGTTCGTTAATATAATCATTTCTAAGTGTTTGAGAAACAGGTAATGGTAATTCATTTCTCATTAAGATCTTGTAAAGCGTCGAATTTCTAAAAATAGTAGAATCACTTTCCTTTCCATATGCTCCCACGTCGACAAAAACAAACTTATAATTTGAGTCAACAACCGCCAGCAAAACAATTGAAAAATAATTTTTGTAATTATAAAACAGAGAGCCACGTTTATCAAACGTGTATGTTTCCCATCAATTGCCCCAAAGCAATGAGGAAAGTTGGCTTTGAGATCAAAATCTAATACAATGTTCTGTTGTTTTTCTACTGTAATCTCTTCTATGTACTGTGGTCGAAGATATTTCCACACAGCTTGACAAACTTACGAAATAGAAATTGTTGATCTTCCACGTTTAAATTTGAAATGCAAGTCGTTTATCGAATTTCCACTGCCCAAGAACATGAAATAGAAACACAAAAATTATACAGGGTGGCTCGTTTAGATCTGCAATCATAGATTAATATTCTTTCTTTTTTTTTTTTTCTTTGCAGGTAACGAGATCGTGAAAAAATGGAGAAGCGTGAGGGACAACTTTTTCGATATGTAAAAAAATTAAAAGAAAACAGTTCGTCTGGATCAGGGGCAAAACAATTTAAAAAATATCATTATTACAATCAGTTGCAATTTTTGTTGAGACTTGCCCAAAATAAAACTGACAGTAGCCTTGAAAACGTGCCTGATGAAACGGAACGAAACAAAAACACAACATCATCTTCATTATCTCAAGAAATGTCCTCGTTACCCCCAGGACCCTCTCGCTACGTGCCTGCAAGCCGCAAGAGACAAACCAAGCAATAGATAATTTCGAGGCGCAAACATTAGAAGCGTTGCATGAGACAGAAAACCACTTATCATTTTTCAAGGGAATTTTGCCTTCTTTGGACGGCTTTACGGAATTACAGACTTTGACATTCCAAAGCAAAGTTATAAATATCATTACCGAAATGCGGTTCGGGGAACAGACTCAATCAACACCATTGCAATCACGCGGATATCAAACTGGGCAACAGTATCATGCAACACCATTGCAGTCACGCGGATATCAAACTGGGCAACAGTATCATGCAACACCATGGCAGTCACGCGGATATCAAACTGGGCAACAGAATCATGCAACACCATGGCAGTCACGCGGATATCAAACTGGGCAACAGAATCATGCAACACCATGGCAGTCACGCGGATATCAAACTGGGCAACAGAATCATGCAACACCATGGCAGTCACGCGGATATCAAACTGGGCAACAGAATCATGCAACACCATGGCAGTCACGCGGATATCAAACTGGGCAACAGAATCATGCAACACCATGGCAGTCACGCGGATATCAAACTGGGCAACAGTATCATGCAACACCATTGCAGTCACGCGGATATCAAACTGGGCAACAGAATCATGCAACACCATGGCAGTCACGCGGATATCAAACTGGGCAACAGAATCATGCAACACCATGGCAGTCACGCGGATATCAAACTGGGCAACAGTATCATGCAACACCATTGCAGTCACGCGGATATCAAACTGGGCAACAGAATCATGCAACACCATGGCAGTCACGCGGATATCAAACTGGGCAACAGAATCATGCAACACCATGGCAGTCACGCGGATATCAAACTGGGCAACAGAATCATGCAACACCATGGCAGTCACGCGGATATCAAACTGGGCAACAGAATCATGCAACACCATTGCAGTCACGCGGATATCAAACTGGACAACAGTATGGATATCACACTACACAAAATGCCCAGTCACCATCACCATCGGGGTATCGAACAGATGAATTTGACGCTCCCTTCTCAGCCAACACTACAGCTAATAATTTTACAGAATATAGATAGATAATAGTCAAGAAGAAGAATATAACTTTGCTTTGTTGACTAGTAGTAATACTTAAATTAAACTGATTTTAAAGATAATAAATGAATAACTGACGAACATTTTTTTTTAGCTTTAAGTTTATGTATTATTATTTAAACATATATTTTTATTTATTTAATATTTGAAATTTCTTACCTCAATGCAATACTAATCATTTCAAGTGGTTCTAAAGGGTTCCTGAATTTGGTATACTGCCGTCTTTAACGTGCATTCAACAATAACGGACCATTTAGATTTTAGATAAGCAACTCTTTTCTTACATCATATGTTAAAATATAGATTGCTATGAAAATATAAAACATCACCGACGAAACAGCATTATATAACATTGTATAAGGATAAAGAAATAATTAATAATATGACGGTTTTACATAAAAATAAAACCGATATTATGTGCCGAGAAGGAAAACATACAGCATTGTATAATGAAGAAGCAATGTATATGTCACCGTAAAATTGTAAACACCGTTAGATTGTAATATATCTCGCGAGATTGTTAACTGTCGAAAGATTGTGAACCTCAACGAACTGCTTACAATTTAAGGTATTATTATTCGGTAGTTATATGAAATTGTTGGGAAGTAAAATTAATCTGTAATTGACCAAAGAAGTTTGAATGATAACTAAGTTAGTGTAGTACAATCTACCGAATAATAATACGTTAAATTGTAAGCAGTACGCTGAGGTTCACAATCTTTCGACAGTTTATAATCTCGCGAGATAGATTACAATCTAACGGTTTTTACAATTTTACGTTAACATATACTTAGCCATGAAGTGCGATACATACCGAGTGAAATAGTTCCGCTTAGATAGAATAGATGGCGCTGTAATCGCCTAAACTTCATACTTATCTTAACCAGCTAGGACGTCGTCATTTCCACAGTCATAGAGTCTTCACCAGGAAGAGCTTCCTACAATGCTGTATGTTTTCCTTCTCGGCACATAATATCGGTTTTATTTTTATGTAAAACCGTCATATTGATGTGCCTCCGGAAAACATACAGCATTGTATAATGAAGACGTGTTTGTTATCTGCTGGTGGATGTATAAAGTACAGTATGAAACACAACGCTATGATGATTATGAATAATTAAAGTCAGGGCTTTAGCTAAAGCCGTTATTGTTTATATAACTATTTTATTTACTTGCCAATATTCTTAATCAAAGCATAAGTATTTAGCAATTATTATTATTGTTCTTAGTTACGGTATAAATATAACTATATTGATTGAGATGTACAATTAACATAATAATATAAACTTCCTATCATCACAACAAGGTATTTCTATAATTACGATGGTGCAAATGTATTAAAGAAAGAGTGATGAGTTTTCTCCACGAGAGTCTATCTCGCGGCAGTAATGATTAAAGAATATATGTACTCGTATTTGAAGATTTCCAATTACCCCGTGTAATAAAAAGTTTCATCTATTGGTTGATTTTCGACCTAATTAGTTTGCTGTTGATGGATATAAAAATATTGTTTAAATTTTTTACTTGAGATCTTCTTGTACCTGTTACTCAAAGCTTATTTTTTATTTATTTTTTTAAAGACAGTTCACACCAATTGACCTAGTCCCATGCTAAGCTGGTGAAGCTTGTGTTATGGGTACTAGGCAACGGATATACATACATATTATAGAAAGATAGACATATAATTACATATTTAAACACCCAAGTCCCAAGCACAACACCAAATGCTCATCACATCAATGTTCGTCCCAGCCGGGAATCGAACCTGGGACCCATGGATTCGTAGTCAGGGGTACTAACCACTAGACCTATGAGTCGTCAGGACTAACTGAAGTCTCACTAAAGTGATAGGGCATATTATGTTTTATCGTGGTGTTTAGAAAGTTTCCATGTTGACTGGCGTCTTGAGTGTCTGTCTTAGATTCGAATACCGGTGTTAAATAAATGTTACCACCATCATCCACGAATTGCTCGTCAGTAATTTCTAATAAAGTGAACCCTGTGGCCCAATGCTAAATGCAATACTGTGGCTGTTCTGCGAGCCGTATCGAATAAAGTGACCCTAGGAGGGTTGGAAGAAAGCCAGTCTAGTACTATTCGCGGGTCCCACGTGACGGATGATTTCAGGACTTTTGGTTTAGCTACTCCTAATACCCTGAGGGTGTGTTTAATAATAAAATTTGAAAATGTTTGTTGTTCTACATGGGGACCGCAAAAAGTTAAAATTGCCGATTTGCGAACAAGGATGGTTGATAGGATAAATTTTCTTTTAGAAAAAGTGATATTAATTTTTTTGCAATATCGGCTGTTTGAGGGGATTTTGGGTTCACTTGAGAGTTGTCACACCATGACAGCCCTCTTTTGATTGCGGGTAAATAAGTGGACAAGGTGGTGACCAACTCTTCAAAAGTAGATATTTTTCCTGTGTGGACCAGTCTTTTATTTGGGCACCCCACCCCCAATTTCCCAAACTTTTAGGGTCAATGCTTGTATTTGTGGAGGAGACAGTGCAATTGTCGTATCTAGGAGTGTCTGCGATAGGTGTTGAATTTCGTGGGGGTGATCTAGAGACCTGGATTTCAGGTCCTGCAGCCAGAAACCTCGCGGCCAATCTGAAGCAACTATCAGATAGGTTCCCGTCGCCCAGTTTAGGTGTGCTAAAACTCAGGGTAACAGACTAGGAGGGGGAAACACCCATGCTAGAGAAAAAAGGTCACTACGCAGCCTTTTTTAACCTTTATAATCTGTCTGCTATGATCACCCTGGTAGGTAATGTACCGACAGAGTTATGTTGAATTTGTCCGTCAGGTGCAATAGTTTGAAGGTTAGTGTAAGTAACCCTATCGATTTCGTTCCACCTTCTGTTTGAATGTATGCAATCAGAGTTTCATTTGTTCGATTGTATTAACACGTGTGTGTTTTGTAATATTTTTACATTTATTTTTATTGCTGCTTTCACTGCATATAAGTCCTTTTTGTTGCAGTGCCACATTTTCTGTTGGTATGACCATTTTCCTGACAAGGTTCCCGTCAAGGGGATGTGGCCCCCCCAACCCCAATCCGAGGCGTCCGTCGCTAGGAAGTGGGTTGCAGGTTCTTTGTGTATAGGCGTCGTCTGATGAGTAGCTCCGAGACACCACATCAGTTCCTGCCCTACAATCTGAGGGAGCAGTTGACATCGACGAGGTCGGATCTTGTTGAATTGTCGCAGAAAGATCTGTACCTGTCGTTAATTTTCAGGTTACAAAAGCCTGGAGACGCTAGCAAGTCTACCAGGGCTTTTTTGGACCTAATATGTTGCCACGTGGGAGTATTAAAATGTTGGAGTTTTAAAAGCTTAATATATTATTATATATTTATTTTGTATTTTTTTTTTATCGGCCTTCTTAATAATCTTTTTATCATGAATATTTGTGATACCAAGCCCAGAGATT
Organism: Pieris napi; assembly: GCF_905475465.1. Taxonomy (NCBI): domain Eukaryota; kingdom Metazoa; phylum Arthropoda; class Insecta; order Lepidoptera; family Pieridae; genus Pieris; species Pieris napi. The sequence goes on from NC_062255.1 coordinate 4,877,035, forward strand.
TCGATTTTCGGGTCGACGGATTAATAAAAAATCGCTATAGTAGTTGGTCGGTCAGTGGGTACCCTCGTCATTGGATGCACTGGCGTTGACATTTGATACATAATAATGTTGATGCATAAAATTTGTGAGGAAACTCACCTGATTATATAACGCGTCGATCATGGGATCGACCGTTACCTGTGCTACTCGTTTCCTTTTCTTTCGTGGCGGTCCCTCGCGCTCCGAGTCGCTATCAGACGCGCTGCTGGTGCACGTGGAGTCCTCTTTGTCTTGTTCGCGACCTTGCTCGACACTTTTTTAGACTATCTGCCTGATCGGCCCCGGCGGCGGCCTTATCGGCATCGTGAGTCCATTACGCACTTGTAATGTATAAATAATGCGTTTTGCTAATAATTAACACTAAGAAAGACTATAAGGTTTTAAGTCGTTATTGAGTCGTTTCGGTTTCGACCGCACGCGGCGAAAGTACACAACGCTATGACTGTGGAAATGACGACGTCCTAGCTGGTTAAGATAAGTATGAAGTTTAGGCGATAACAGCGCCATCTATTCTATCTAAGCGGAACTATTTCACTCGGTATGTATCGCACTTCATGGCTAAGTATACATTGCTTCTTCATTATACAATGCTGTATGTTTTTCGGAGGCACATCAATATACGTATTTTAACTTCTGTCTCATATACGTGTTGTTGACTGACACTCGGTAATTATTTTTGTTTTAAACTTTTAAGTCTTAACTTAATTAAGTACTATATCTACGTTGCATCCGTAATTAAATCTTTCTATCGTTAAAATAAATAAGATAAATCATTTCCTTAAAGGATTTCCGCACAACAAACACGACTTGAGTAAAAATAAATATTACCTAGTGTAAAGAGCAGCTCCAAAAATAATAGGAACGGCATAATTGTTTAAGGCTGTTTACAATTTTTCAGTTACATAATCTTCTGGAATCAGTCTGATTTGAGCGCGTCCGCCGCTGCGAAAACCGCTGTGAGAGTTCGAAAAGAGAGTTACAGAATCGCAAGGTAGGACCGTACGAGGTCACTTTCGTGCCGCAGATAATAATACAACATAATATCACATTAAAACATTTATTAGAAATAAAAATCATGTATATACATTAACATTACGGATAGTAACAATCTTTAAAATCATTAGTTCTTTATCAGTTATTTGCAAGTTTAATTTATTCTAAATTTTATTTCATCTAATCAAATTATACATACACCGTTTTTATTTTATCATTTCATAGATACAGGTTACAGAACACCGGGAAAATTACATCAAATATTTCTTTATATCCATACTAAAACACACACATACATATGTTTACATTTATGTGTATGTTTTTTATTTGAGCTTATTTTTGTACAGCTATCGTAAGGTGAAAATTAACAAATTTTACATTTTTTTTTAAGATATGTATTTAACCAAATAAAAGCTCGCTATATTAAGTAAACAATTATTGTAAAACTGTGGTAATTAATCCGTACACCCTCTTAAATGTAAATGCTTTAATTGCCTCATTTGTAATTATTTATTTTATTTTCAATAATAATAAACATTTTTGGAACGAAGTTCCTTATCGCGCGTTGTGAAAGGGGGCTAGACGGAAAAAATTCTTACGAAAAGTTGTCACGACACTTTTTTGCTATTTGCTATTGTAATACACCGGTTCTCGTCCGATCACCGAAGTTAAGCAACGTCGGGCGAGGTCAGTACTTGGATGGATGACCGCCTGGGAACACCTCGTGATGTTGGCTTTTTTTTTTCGTCGTAAGATTGGTGTCGAGAAAATCTATCATACTGTTATGATACCAATTAACATATAAATTAATCGAAATGAATTTCGTTCCATCCGGGTGTCCCTTGACACCTCTAAAGTTTTTTTTGTTTACACTTATCAAAATAAAAGTAAGTTCGTTTTATCTTGTAAAGGATTGTAATTAAGTAATCTATCTTACGTTGGCCCCTAATCTTGTTAAGAAATACGGTTCGCTATTATATTAAGAAAATTACAAAGTCGCAAACATTTCACAATGGTTAAAACATTTTTAAACTTAATAATATTGCACTTATATAATAAATACAACCCAGAAGAACCATTGGCATAAAACTGTTGACATGGGACTAAAATAAACTAGTTTCATATAATATGTAGTTGCAATAAGAAATTATATAAGCGTACGATGTCGATTTGAACCACCGCCGCTATTCTCGAAATGAAACTCGTGGAGTGGAGTTATAAATGTTATGTTTATTGTCGAACGTAAGTGATGGTGACACAAAATAATATAGCGAAGCAAGCATACGACTAACGTCCATCCGGCAAGGCTGCTTAAATCTATCTGCTCGTTATACAAATAATAACTTAAAACTAAACCTAAACTACCACGCTGGTAAATGGGACCGACCGACTCTTCCTCTACCTGCGCACCCGGACCGACCGACCCTTCCTCTACCTGCGCACCAGTCGACCGTTTCCAAGAATAACATCTGGCTGGCAGCTTCGTTCGTCAGCTTTCTAAACTGTATTGTTCGTTGTCCGTAACAAATTGTTTATATATGTCAGAGATTAGGTTATAATAGAACACGGTGTAATTTGTTTGATTACAATGGCAACACCACGCAATATCATAGACATCTTACAGGTTGTAAAGTGTCAATGTGTCAATTGTCAAAGTCAAGCTGTCAGTAGTGCGTAGAATCGGTCGTGAAGAGCTTCAGTTGCTTTCCGATCGGCGCCTGCGCCGGATGTGCGCACTGACTGTGTTTAAATATTAAGTAATTAAGTAATAATGTCGGGCGACGGTAGTGATACCAACTTTGTAATTATTAATCGCGTTGAATCGCTGACATCAGCCCTGCGATTCTAACTCACACAGCGGTTTTCGCATCGGCGGTCGCTCTGAAATCAGTCGTGAAGCAGTCATTTTATGATTTGACATTCTGAAAAGGTGGGAGCTTGTAGTTTATTGTTTATCAGAATGCCAAATCATAAAATGACTGCTTCACGACTGATTTGAGAGCGACCGCCGATGCGAAAACCGGTGTGTGAGTTCGTGAAGTGAGTTACAAAATCGCAGGGCAGAAGTGAGATCGATACAAAATTCATTCTGCGTGCCTACCGCAATGCCTGCTAGTGGAAATTGTGAATATTTCACACCAGATTATGAAGCTCAAGGAAATAGAGCGGCGGGTCCATCGACGTCAGAAGACGACGGACCCAGCACGTTTACGCCTGAATTATGGGCAACATAATTTCAAAATATGATGGCAGGCTTCCAAAATACCTAGAACTTCTAAAAGAGAAGCCTTCGAGTGTGGGTGATAAAAGGACGCTAAAATCTAGTGAGATTTATCTACCGTCGTTTGTTCTGTTGTTGTCGTGGGCTCCATGTTCGTACCCGTTGTGGGTGTTGTGTGTGTGGTGTGTTGTGTTCGTACCTGGGAAGAGTTAAAGGACCGACTTGCTCTTCAGTTTGTTGGAATAAGGACGTTTCACGACTTGTTTCGCGATATGGTGGACTATACGAGTGACCATGCGGTGACCTACATTGAATATTCCACCAACAAAATGGTGCTGATCAACCGGCTGGAGACAGGTTTGGGTGAGTCCAATAAAATTGTAATGTTAAGGTACGCAAGATTTACTTAAAAAAATACTCCGACGAGTTTTGTGTCACATTTGAATACGTAGCCTAACATTAAACCTTAAGTGAAATTCACATGTGAGGTCCGTGGTGAATATAATGCTTCTAAGCACCCTAAAATATGCGAGTTAACTACAGGTCGTTGCCATTTTATTGATAAGTAGGACATTTAAAACGACATTGTTTATTTTTACGTATAAAAATCAAAATGAGGGTACCCATCCTCGCACGTCTGTTGATAAATCTAGTGAACAGCCAATAGTTAGTAAGAACGCGATGTTCAAATTGCCACAAACTTGGACATTCTAATTTTATTTGTTTTATAATGTGGCGGTTAAACTGATCATGGGGCGGGTTCAGGGATCGGAGGCCTGAAGGCCTGTAGGCTGTAGCGCCACTGATTTATTTATTTTATTTAACGAGAATAAAAATTTAAAGATTGCAATTTACAATCAAAATTGGTCAACGTTTGTACATCCTCTAATCAAAATTTGCATAAGGCAGTTATACTTTGCAAGCACTGATTGACAGTGGTTCAGGATGTTCCCTGATTAAAAAGAAGTTTGTAGGGTTCTATACCGTTATAACGTTTGTCATTGTTGATTCACATTTGCTGCAGTATGACGTAATCTTAAGTAGAGAGATATTTAAAACACCCGGTATGATGTTAACCCTTAATAGCGACGGCGCTAAGATTTTACGCGATACTAGTGTCGATGCGTGTCGTGCTTTAAGCATACAGTAGAACAGAGTTAGGTAAAATTTGCACCGACTTAACTGAGCGTAACGATATTGAAAGACTAAGGGCTATTGTGACAAAATATAAAGGAAATTTTACTAGTGGAAATTCTAATACTATCGTTAATACAAATTACGTTACAAATTAATCTAAAAATATCTTAACAAAATTGTACAACGTCAACCGTAAAGGTTGGCTCCTTCTGAACGTAGCGTAATGCGAAACGAAATGTACCGATTCCTGAAAGGCCGGCAACGCACTCGCGAGCCCTCTGGCTTTGAGAGTGTCCATGGGCGGCGGTATCACTTAACATCAGGTGAGCCTCCTGCCCGATTGCACCCTGTTTTATAAATAAAAAAAAAAAAAAAAAATGTCTGTGCGAGCTCTTCGCCTTTTTCTAGCCCTGCATTTCTTGTTAAGAAGAAAGACGGGTCCAACCGTGCGTGACAGTTACCCATTGCCATTGATATCGGAACAAATTGATGGTCTTGTGCGAGCGTTATATTTCTCCAATTTAGTCGTGGCCTTTAGATTTCATCAGATATTAATAAGATGATAGGACGATGTTTAAAAGACTGCGTTTATTACTAAATAGAGTACCGAAAGGCTGAAAGGATTCGTACAATTCGATTCAACTCGAATTCGACACGTAGGTTATTTGTGTCGTAACCCTTATAATTGCAAGGAAGTAAATGCTTCGCGTGTGAGTAATGAATGGTTGCAAGCCGAACAAAAGTTCTGACGTTAATTGAATTATAGAATTGATAGAAAAAGATACTATTGAAGCTAACCTTCGGTCGTCTTAATAATTTATTATGTTGATTTATTTTTATTTTATTTTATTTATAAAAGCTTGCCAACGCTTGGCACATTAGTACATTGATAGGAGAAAAATAGAGTACAGTTTTCGATGTGCCAGACACTTACTGGCGAGCGTAGCATGCGGGAAGTACCTAATAATATTAATGAATCATGTTTTGATTTGATAATAAAAATTTAAATTAACAAACACTAAACGAAAATCGCTCTCAAAGTCTGAGGTGAGCAGCTATGGATGTCCAGATCCGGCTCGTTTGTTAGAGTGCTCAATCTGGACATCGGTGAGTTTCGGCCAAAGCGCGTTCTCCGGAAAGGGGGGATAAGGGGAAGGATGGGATGTCTGGGATATCTATTGGGTACACGGAATAGAAATTTTGTTAACAAGTTGGGGCTATTTAGCTGATTGTTATGTTGATATCAAAACTTTGAGTAGCGTCATAGTGCCCAAACATTTTCGTTGGCAATTAATTCAAAGGTTTCATGGTGAACTAAAACATAACGTTTCATACCATACACATAGACACGAGCGGTAAATTAACTGGTGGTAGGATCACAAAGGAATATGTGATTGTTATTATTGACGCGTTCACAAGGTTTTGTCATCTAACTTCTGTCAAAGATTTAACTTCGCGATGTGCTTGCGAAGCCCTTTAAAGCTTTGTCCATATGCTCGGTACACCTAAGCGTATTATATCAGATCAGGGCACCTTATTCACCGGACAAGATTTAAAAAAAAAACTTTGTAAAGAAAAACTATTGAATTACATGAAATCGACAGTGTCGTCTGTCATGGTAACGGGCAAGTAGAGCGTCTAATGTCCGTTTTAACTGATTGTTTTACAGTCTCTGAAAATCATGACAACAGGTCTTGAAAATCTGTTATCGGTAAAGTTCAATTAGCTTTAAATTTTACTGTTTCGCAAAGTACGGGTGAGAGTCCGTTTCAATTATTAATTGGCTGTTACTAGAGTCCGCCTAGAGTGAACTCTATGCTACAGATCTTCATACTAGTGAGAAGCAGGATTTGATAGAAGTAAGACAAATAGCTAAAAGTAGGATGGACGAGCAGGCAAAAGATATGAAACACGTTTTGACGTATAATTAACAAGTTAACTGAAAAATTTAATGGTCCATGTAAGATCACTAAAGTATGATTGAATGATCGTCACATTTATGTGCAACTATCTGGGGGATGGTCCCAATATGTGTGCCACAAACGATTGCGTTAATATCTGGTTAGTCTGCTTGAATTGTCAGAATGTCTTGACCCCATAGTAATCAGAAATTATTAATTTTATGTCATTGTAAAACAGATTGCATTTGGTAATATGGTTCATAACTTTGGGGGTTAAGCTTTAAGGTTGGTGGACTCAGTTTCCGCACTTAGACTCATAATTAACTCATAACTAATAATCCGTTGTGCGTAAAGTCCTGGCTAATTTAGCCAGTCTACCTTCCAGAAGCACAGAAGTCTCCTGGGCACTTCACGGGCTTTACGGAGAGACCTCACTGCTCCGAGAAATTAAGTTGTATTTAAGCAGTGAACAATTGAGGAGATGACGAATTTTTGTTTAGTTTTTTTTTTATCTAGAATCTAGATCGTGATGGTGTTTTAATTAATAGACAATTTATGATCTTTATTGATTGTTAAAAGGTTTTATGTTGTCTGAACTGAATTGTTGTATTAAGCCGTGAACAATTGAGGAGCTGACGAATTTTTCTTTAGTTTTGTTGGTCTAGATCGTGATGGTATTTTAATTAATGCACAATTTATGATCGTTATTGATTGTTAAAAGGTTGTATGTTGTCTGAAAGTTATTACGCTTTGTGACAAGGATATGGATTGAAAGCCTTATCGCTTTGTCCTAATGATCTGCTGAAAGCTGGGACGCTTTGCAGTAGTTGGGTCTCAAATTTATTTGACCCCTTATTGATGCTGAAAGCTTAGAGGCTTTGCAGCTATTTGGCCTAGTGTTGTTGCTGAAAGCTTGGACGCTTTGCAGTTATTTGGCCTAGTGTTGTTGCTGAAAGCTTGGACGCTTTGCAGTTATTTGGCCTAGTGTTGTTGCTGAAAGTCTAGTTGCTAATCTTTGATTTATTTGAACAATGTTGATACTGAAAGCTTGGACGCTTGCTGTGGTTTAATCTTTGATTTATTTGAACAATGTTGATGCTGAAAGCTTGTACGCTTTGCTGTGGTTTAATCTTTGATTTATTTGAACAATGTTGATGCTGAAAGCTTGTACGCTTTTCTGTGGTTTAATCTTTGATTTATTTGAACAATGTTGATACTGAAAGCTTGGACGCTTGCTGTGGTTTAATCTTTGATTTATTTGAACAATGTTGATGCTGAAAGCTTGTACGCTTTACTGTGGTTTAATCTTTGATTTATTTGAACAATGTTGATGCTGAAAGCTTGTACGCTTTGCTGTGGTTTAATCTTTGATTTATTTGAACAATGTTGATGCTGAAAGCTTGTACGCTTTGCTGTGGTTTAATCTTTGATTTATTTGAACAATGTTGATGCTGAAAGCTTGTACGCTTTGCTGTGGTTTAATCTTTGATTTATTTGAACAATGTCAATGCTGAAAGCTTGGACGCTTTGCTGTGGTTTAACCTTAGATTTATTTGATCAATGTTGATGATGAAAGCTTGGACGTTTTCCTGTGGTTTAACCTTAGATTTATTTGAACAATGTTGATGATAAAAGCTTGGACGCTTTGCTGTGGTTTAACCTTAGATTTATTTGACCAATGTTGATGATGAAAGCTTGGACGCTTTCCTGTGGTTTAACCTTAGATTTATTTGAACAATGTTGATGATGAAAGCTTGGATGCTTTGCTGTGGTTTAATCTTCGATTTATTTGAACAATGTTGATGATGAAAGCTTGGACGCTTTACTGTGGTTTAACCTTAGATTTATTTTAACAATGGTGATGCTGAAAGCTGGGACGCTTTGCGATGTGATTGATGCGCTGCTTGTAAGAAGTGTTGAAAGCTTTAACGCTTTTCTATCCAATAAAGTTGTAATACGAAGGCATCTACGCCTTGATTGGTGTGAAGTTGAAACCTATTAAAAGCTTTACTTATGTTTTGCGTGGTGAAACGGAAATTAGGCTGGCTGTGACATGCAGCAGCAACGCGAGAGCGCGTTGGTTATCAGAATGGCCGTGTCAGAGATTAGGTTATAATAGAACACGGTGTAATTTGTTTGATTACAATGGCAACACCACGCAATGGCAACAACACGCAATATCATAGACATCTTACAGGTTGTAAAGTGTCAATGTGTCAATTGTCAAAGTCAAGCTGTCAGTAGTGCGTAGAATCGGTCGTGAAGAGCTTCAGTTGCTTTCCGATCGGCGCCTGCGCCGGATGTGCGCACTGACTGTGTTTAAATATTAAGTAATAATGTCGGGCGACGGTAGTGATACCAACGTTGTAATTATTAATCGCGTTGAATCTCTGACATATATGTTTTAAATGTAAATAGCTAATATTGAACGCCATGCCTAGGTCTAAAAAATAAACTATGTTTTGATTTTTTATCCACATATCAGGCCCAGTCCTGACAGCCTTAGTGCTGGTGCTCTTTTGAGAGTATTACGGGCGCTGTCCCGAATGATGTGTTGAAAGAACACAAATCAGGCGCAGTCCTGACACAAACTTAGTGCTGGAGCTCTTTTGATAGTGTTACGGTCGCTGACCTGAAAGATGTGTTGAAAGAACACAAATCAGCCGCAGTCCTGACACAAACTTAGTGCTGGAGCTCTTTTCAGAGTGTTACGGTCGCTGACCTGAAAGATGTGTTGAAATAACACAAATCAGGCGCAGTCCTGACAGCCTTAGTGCTGGTGCTCTTTTGAGAGCACTACGGGCGCTGTCCCGAATGATGTGTTCTTTGAACACATATCAGGCGCAGTCCTGACAGCCTTAGTGCTGGTACTCTTTTATGAGTATTACTTGCGCTGTCCCGAATGTTGTGTTCTTTGAACGCATATCAGACGCAGTCCTGACAGCTTTAGTGCTGGTGCTCTTTTGAGAGCACTACGGGCGCTGTCCCGAATGATGTGTTCTTTGAACGTATATCAGGTGCAGTCCTGACAGCCTTAGTGCTGGTGCTCTTTTATGAGTATTACGGGCGCTGTCCCAGAAGATGTGTTCTTTGAACACATATCAGGCGCAGGCCTGGCAGCCGTAGTGCTGGTGCTCTTTTATAAGTGTTACGGGCGCTGTCCCGAATGATGTGTTCTTTGAACGCATATCACGCGCAGTCCTGACACAGCCTTAGTGCTGGAGCTCTTTTGAGAGTGTTACGGGTGCTGTGTATATATTTGTAAGAGTTGGCATCACTGTATATTTTTGTAGAAGTTGGCATCACTGTGTATTTGTAATTGTAGGAGTTGCCATCACTGTGTATTTGTAATTGTAGGAGTTGGCATCACTATGAATTTTATTTTCAGTTGAAATCACTGTGTATTTGTTTTGTAGGAGTTGGCATCACTGTGTATTTGATTTGTAAGAGTTGGCCTCACTGTGTATATTTTTGTAGGAGTTGGCATCACTGTGTATTTGTATTTGTAGGAGTTGGCATCACAAGCGATTATCACCTAGGCACAGTAGACTGATTTGATTAACAAATGATTATTTATTTATTTATTTATTTATGTATTTATTAACAGCTCAATGGCCAAACTTAGACTAAAAACAATAAAATTCAATTAAGATTTACAAAATTTACAGTACAGGGTAGCATTACCCTCTTATCCCCTCCAGGTACACTCTGAAAGCACAGTATACCACCCCCATAAGCTTCCCAAACAGGTCGCTCTCCGGTGAAGAGTCGAGAAACCCATTAAGCAGTGAGAGTAACCGGGGAATGGGCGCTTGTTGTCGCTGGACAGTGCGAGCCGAACGCACAGCGAAAAGGTTATGTAAAATTATGAAACTGATACACTGATACCTTATTTAATTTCACAGTGTAAACCAACTATTAGTACGTATTTAGGTTTATAAATGCAAAGAAGCACCCAGTGCATTACGAGAGTACCTAAAAGCTTTCCGTCGCGGCAAATTACTTTGTGCATTTAGCTTCCTGCGGTGGAATGCGAAGTCCTCTGTCTGACATAATGTATGCAATAATGCTAAGATTTAAAACAAAACTTTACTCATACGCATAAAAACTTCAAGGTTTATGTTGATATCAAACTCTTTGTCTTAAGAACTTCAGAAATAAAAATAATAAAAAAAATTGATTTATAACAATATTAATATCAATATCAAGAATAGAGTGTATCATGAAAGGACAGCAACAGACTCACTAGCTACCGCGTTGCAGGTGTCCATTGGTTATCTAAAAATATCTCTCTCTTCAGTCGGTTGCTTCTGTCTGAGCGTCGTGGTCAGTGAAGAATCATCTGGAGCGGATAATCTGTTTCCAACTATTTGTCCAACGCCTACAGTGTATAGTTTTGACGACGATGAGTCTTTCTCTTCATCGATCCATCTGGTTGGTGAACGGCCACCTGTGCCTTGTGTTACCAACCACGATCAGTTTCTCCAACTTCTCATCACCTCCGCGCATCTAAAAATATGATACGTAAGCCTTTTTCAAAATCGACTTATTTTTTTCGGTATGTGTTATATTTCGGTAGTGTTTATTTATTTATGAACGGATCTTGGGAAATTCAGAATATATAACCAACAAATAAAGTTCAAAGAAGTTGAAAAGATACTACTAGAATTTGAATTTTTGTATACCCTCTGTGAGGCATGGTGAGAAGGTATTATTTTTTGTTTAAAAGGGATGCTAAGTGAGCCTACAGGACAGCCATAAAAGACAGTCAACATACCGAATGCGCACATAATATACTTGTATATTTGTTGACTTAACAGTATTTATATACTATTTATAATTTATGCAGTGATAGCATCTTTGTCTCAGTAGAATGTTATAGGTCATCAATCATTATCCAAATTCTCGTTGTACCTAAATTTTAACTACATTGATATTATAAAGAAAATATTTGATTTTTTTTCTTTGCATTGAATACGCTCATAACTTACAGGAATTTGCAAAATTCTTTCACCATTGCACCCTGCGTTATTCCTGATGAACATAGACTAAAGAATATTTTCAAAAAACTTATGTTGCAATCATTTGGTCTTTATCTAATATATAAAATTATCGTGTCACAGTTTTCGTTGCCATACTTCTCCGAAACAGCTTGACCGATTTTGATGAAATTTTTTGTGCTTATCCGGTATCTATGAGAATCGGCCAACATCTATTTTTCATCCCTAAATTATTTTTTTCAATTTTTAGACAAAATTTTTAATTTTATTTTTTTTATGATACAGCATTAAAAAATACATACAACCCCTTTTCACCCCTCTACGATCAATCCCTATTTTTATTTTAAATGATATACATGGCAAAACGACGTTTGCCCGGTCAACTAGTCTAATATATAAAATTCTCGTGTCGCGGTGTTTGTGGTTAAACTCCTCCGAAACGGCTTACCCGATTCTCATGAAATTTTGTGTCCATGTTGGGTAGGTCTGAGAATCGGACAACATCTATTTTTCCTCCCCCTAAATATTAAGGGTAATCCACCCCTATTTTTTTATTTCTTATTTTTAGATTAAAAAAGCATTAAAAAATATACACAACCCCTAATTTTCACCCCTCTAAGATCAACCCCTATTTTTTATTATAAATGATATACACGGCAAAACGACGTTTGCGGGATCAGCTAGTAATAATATAGAATAGCCAAAATAAACAATACGCTGTTATAATAAGATTACGGACAAGTATTCTTGATAACATCACATTGTGGTTAGAATGTATGAAACTATTTAAATTTAAATGAGCGTAATATATGCATATCATTTCCGAGCAAGGTGTGGCTTTTAATGTATAAAATAAATGGTACTTATAATGTTGACGTCGCAACGTTCGTGTAAAGCTTTTTAAATTAATCACAATAACTTTTAAATTTATAAATTTTATAGTATTTTTATAATTGAAGTGGTGTTATTATTTGTTTTAAACGGTTGATTTTTAAATAATATTTTCTTACAAATAAAAGTAACTTATCACCCAATATCAAGGAAATAGGGCGTGGTAACATTAGTGGTCAGCGAGATTCAGTTATTATTTTTTTGAAATCATATGAAGACTGATTCTAAAGACACGAAAATTTATTATGGTTACATTTTAATAAAAAGCAAAATTAACAATTTATTATTTTTGCTGACGTTACAGCATATTGCCACTTGCGATTCGACATGATTCGGTGCTTTTATTGAGCAATACAGTTAGATCGATTCGAAACGAAATTTGAAATTGGAATCGCTATATTTCAATATTTTTGCCAAGATTCGGTCTTGGTTGAAATGTTACATCCAACTATACCACAGTTTATACATTATACTATTTCTGCCATCATAATAATTAATTATTTATGAAAAGTATCAATTTTATATTTGCTTTTATTCCCTTCAGTTAATAAATGTTTCCCTGTTTTAACGTAATTATTCCTCTAGCCAAAATTCAGTAGTAACGCGTACCTATGAGTTTTGAAGTTATACTTCTGATCTTCCGATGCGCGCGCACCGTGACACAAAATTAACAGAATGAAGTTGCCCACGGAAGATGCTACGACATTGGACATAATTAATAAAAAATAGAATTTATGTTACACTTAATGTAAGAGAATAAACTGAACTAAATGTAAACTGAACTTTATTGACTATAATGACTCCTTTTCCTGTCTTTGAATATTTTATTGTAATTAATTATATGCATGCAATCTTTTTAATAATGCCAAAGAAGTATAACTTCTTACGCGCGTACATAAGTACACGCACCCTTTTTTGTTTAATGTTACAGGAGGCAAAATTTAATTCGTGTTACATGGAAGAGATCACGTAAAAGAGATAAATAATTTTTATATCAAATTTAAAGTATTTCATTAGCCATACTATATACATTTCTGTGTATCTTTATGTGTTGTAATAATGTATGGCATAATATTCTAAATAAATAATTAGGTGCGATAAAACTGCGACTTCATTATAAGTGGCTTTTAACTCAAGTTATATCGCGTTTAATGATATAGACGCAAACCTTTAAAAGCACAATTTTCAGAAGAAATTATTACAATGTAAAATGAGGCTACAATGCTATCAGCAGAGTGGAGGGTGGAGGCTGTAGTTCCGGAGTGCACTCACATAAACGAGAACTTTAAAATGTTCTAGTATTTAATACGTCTTTTTACTGTTGCACGCTTTTTAGACCTGAATTTTTTATCTTAATATAAATTTGGTATGTTTATTGGATAATAAGTTTCGATATAGAAATAGCAGAGTTCAGAATATCACTGAGAAAAGTGTTATACACTTAAATATTGAATTAACCACGGTCTTTCATGTTATGTGAAAGAAAATAACATTTTAAAAGTTATTTAGGAATTTTATAGTATTGTGAAGTAGAGGTGTTTTAATTTCGTTTTAAACGGTTTATGATTTTAATAATATTTTCTTACAAATAAAATACAGTTTGGGTTGTATTGTTTGGGTTGATCCCTCCTGCCTCTTTTCAACACCGTACGAGCCGTACGACCTCTAAATTTCACCAACATCATCTTGATGGTTGGAGGTCTTCAACTTCTAACAGTCCGTTTCACAAGGCATTTTCTTTTGCGAACTAGCGAACTGTAGAATCGACTCCCGGGGGTCTTCCCTCAGAGATACGACCTCCAAATGTTTAAAAAGCGAGTCTACTCCTCCCTCAAAGGCCGGCAACGCACCCACTAAAAATGGGTGTCTATGGGCTGCGTAGACTGCCCTTTTTGGTCGTCCCGCAAGCTCGTTTGCCCCCCTATTATATAAAAAAAATACAGTAGGTTATCGAATATCATTAATGTAGGCACTTTTCTCTAAATCTACATTTAATGCCAGATCTTGAATAGTTCGTAGAATACACGAGAAGTGGCAAGAAAGTCCCCAACACTCGGTTTCATCGCCAAATATTTTATTCAACTTGTAAGAAACTGCTACTAAACCCTGTACATGACATGAATTTTTTTTAAATTCAATTAAATTAATTTTCAAAATAGTTTTTTATCCTATTTACAACATTCGTGTTGTTCTAGCTAATAGGGAACAGAGTTCAAAGGGACTTAGAAAAATAACTACGTGATTAATATAGTTAATTATTGATTTTATTAGTTGTTTAGTTAATTGACGTGTATAAAGCCGTAAAGCGTAAAAAGCTGTATCACGACCTAAGCATTTTTACTTAAATAGTACTAGTTATATTCATGGCAGTGTAGGATAGCTTACAGCTATGATAGCTGTAAGGTAGGATAGCTGTAAGCTAAGATAGCTGTAAGCTAAGATAGCTGTAAGCTAAGATAGCTGTAAGCTAGGATAGCTGTGAGCTAAGATAGTTGTAAGTTAGAATAGCTGTAAGCTAAGATAGCTGTAAGCTAGGATAGCTGTAAGCTAAGATAGCTGTAAGCTAAGATAGCTGTAAGCTAGGATAGCTGTGAGCTAAGATAGTTGTAAGTTAGAATAGCTGTAAGCTAAGATAGCTGTAAGCTAGGATAGCTGTAAGCTAAGATAGCTGTAAGTTAGTATAACTGTAAACGTGCGATTCGTACAGTGGAATCGATAGATTTTTCTCCCTGTTTACTGAGCGGAAGATTCTTCGAAGAGGCTTTGGCCCTGTTTGGCGTACTACCGTGTTTGGCGTATTCGCTACGTTATAATATCCTTGACGACGCCAACATCGTCCAATTCATAAAGTGCAACAGGCTCAAGTGGTTGGGACATGTGCACCGAATGGCGGACGACAGAACCCCAAGGTCCTTACTGAACAACCCGGTGGCAAGAGAAAACCCGGTAGACCGAGGTGGCATTGGTGGGATGGAGTTGTCAACCTCAAAACAATAGGGGTTCAAAGATGGACGCAGGAAGCCCTGGATAGATTGCGAAGTGTACTTGACGAGCCTAAGGCCTCACAAGGGGTGGTATAGCCATTGATGATGATGATACTTGTAGAGGAAATCATCGTGAAGTATCCGGCATGTCTTAGACCAAATCGACGATGAGTGTAACGGGGGCATTACCGTGCATTCTGTGCCTGCATAAAGATTACCCATGACGCAGGTACAGAAATATATCTGTCCCATTGGGCTATTACGAGAGTAGATTATAGCTGCCTATATTAAAAATAATATTTTGTTAATTGTAATTTTATAGTGCACTCGTACTGAATTTAGAACAATAGAGATTTTCCAAATGTATAGTGCCTTTCATACTAGGGCCCAATTTAAATAGGATTTTGTGGAACAGCGGTCCGAATTTCTTTTTGCCGCCTGTCAATATGTCGGCTAACGGTCACAACTACATATTTCCAATTTAAATTCACATTATGTTTTTGTATGCGGAAAATTGAAAGCAATGCTCCCCTAGGCTTAAGCTTGCGTCTCTCGATTCTGAGGTACGTGCTAACCACCGTTGTGCAGCAATAGTTTATTATTTCTAATTATTTATTTAATCACACTTCGTTGTATTAAAAAAAAGGGTACGTGTACTTATGTACGCGCGTAAGAAGTTATACTTCTTTGACATTATTGAAAATAGTTTTTGATGGCATGCAAATAATTAATTACAATTAAAAAATCAAAGACTGGAAAAGAAGTCATTATAGTCAATAAAGTTCAGTTTACATTTGAAAAATTTAATAAAAAAAAATAATAAAAAAAATCGAATGTAGTTTTTAAATTATGTCCAATGCCGTAGCATCTTCCGTGGGCAACTTCATTCTGTAAATTTTGTGTCACGGTGCGCGCGCATCGTAAAATTTCACTCTCATCAATTTTTCATAACGCGCCTAAAGAAGTATAACTTCAAAAAACTACTAAGTCAATCTAGACAAAATACCTATTTTAAAAACATTCCTGTCATGGGCATATACCCGTATTTCCACTATGTTTATTTCCTGAGAGTGCTACATAATTATATGGTGTAATAGGTGTTCCAATGGCTAAGCAGTAAGCACGGATCGCACTAAATCACAGTTAAAAGCCTTCATTGTGGTCCTCACTGACAAAGGATCCGTTGTCGTAATGAAACGTAGGGCTAGTTTTCTTCTCGTATTAAACCCAACCAAACCAATTTCTCTGTATATATTACTTGCAGAATTCCAACATTTTTGTCGAAAGAGGTTTTATCTTCACTCAATAAGTATTCAACGAATATGTATATACTCCGAGGAAATGATGCCAGCATTAAAGGTACACTGCCACAGAGACCACACTGTATTTGGTTTAAGTTTTCTAATTATCCATTTTTACACGCTTTATATTAGCTTCACCTGTATGTATGTATGTATGTAACCGACTCCTTCGGACTCGATTTTGACCCACTTTTAACGGACAGATTTAATTCAAACTTTGCGCACCTGTCAAAGATCGATGACAATGCAATAATCCGAAAAAAAATGAAAAAAATTTAACTAAAAAATAAATAATAGTTAAAAAAAACTAAAAAACACGCTTTTAAAGCACATCAAACTAAAAAGCCTAATTTAGGCTGAAAAAGGTAATGAACAAAAATACTGGTATTATTATTATTAATAATACTATGTAGATTGAGATTATAAGAATCAAAGTAAGTTTTATTGAAGTTGAAATAAAATATTTTAGCATTAATACATTAAAATATATAATTAATTTATACAAAAGCTTACAAAAATGTTCGACTATTTTAAATATTTATGAGTATTAGTTACTCATCTCCTTATTCGATAATAATGAGCTTTAAATAGCTATTGAATGATTTCTCTTTATCACAGATCACTCTTGAGAAAGTAACATGGAAAATATTCTTGAGCTAATCGACGCTTATTATACGTATATAAGAGAATAATTTCAACTTTTGAATTACGGTTTTATGATATGTACCTGGATTAATATTAATAATTATCTAAAATATATTTTTCGTAAAGACAAATTTCTTATTCGAATTAAATACTTGGATATAAAGAAGACCGTTGACCTACTTTTTTGAAGAACCATCGCTTCAGTCAGCTAAATTCCCTCCTACGTCATCGATAATAGCCTCATTATGACAACCAGAAATTGATAGGTATCAAATACTATAAAATAAATAAAAAAATAAAAATAAATCAGTTGCACTATAACCTCTATAGAGGCTTCAGATTTCTGAATCTGTTTCATGATCACTTTAAATAGGCAAGTAGGTGATCAGCCTCCAGTGTCTGACACACGCCGTCAACTTTTTGGGTCTAAGTCGTTTTCCTCATGATGTATTCCTTCACTGTTGGAGCGAATGTTAAATGCGCACATAGAAAGAAAGTCCAATGGTGCAAAGCCGGGGTTCGAACCTACGACCTCAGGGATGAGATTCGCACATTGCTCGCCTATAGTCGCAGTTTCGCAGCGCATTGGTTCCAGAAAAATGTTTTGTAATCGGTAATAGTTTTTATAATTGTATTAAAGCTTAAACCAACGCATAAAATCTTGCAAAACTCAGCTAGTATAAAACACAAAATGGCCAATAACTCAATATTGCTTGAGCTTTGAAAGCTCTGGAAGCCACAAAAAACGCAATACAATAAGTCGTACGCTGCCCACTCGACGTAGATGTCGAGAGTGAAATTCAAAGTTCGTTAGTCCATTATTACACGAGGCACTTCTATGAACCATTGGTTGAATAGCTTTTTGGCTTACTAATTCTCAAAGGATTTTGTAGCTTATTGCATACTACGTCGTTACAATAATGTTTAAGGATAAGGAAAAGTTATACCTAGTCCAGCCATAAGTTCTGTTACAAGTAAAAATTCATTTTTTAATGAAGTAATAATAATAATAAAAAGCCTTTTTATTTCCTGTTTTACAATAGTTGGTAGTTGTTATATTAAAGTAACCAAAAATATTGATTTTGTTAGTAGGTTAGCTTAAATTATGTTAGTAATATATATTACTAACAACTATAATAACAATAACATATTTTTAATGAAGTAATGTAATATTATTAAAATTCATACCTACATATTTATTATATATACCTTCATACTAGTTTTCTATACATATTCTATGTGTGTATTGTGAAATCTCAAATGACGAATTGTAAATTAAAATGCCACGTGTTTTTATTATTGAAGAAATAAATTTAATTTATAATTTGTATTGATTTTCGACACTTTTAATATTTTAATAACATATCTCCCTTTTTCCCTCTCTCTAAGTCTTGGAAAACTAAAGTTTTAGATTTTTATAAATATGAACAACAATCAGTGTCCCAAAGAAGTTTCACTTCTGACATGTGTACTTTGTACGCACGCACACTTTTTATTATTGGTTTGGTTAAGCATTGATTTGTTTTGTTATTATTTAATTGTTTCAAAGTTTGGAATCATTTCGCAAGGCAGTTCTGATTGAGTATTCATTGGAGCATTGTGGTGATGAAAGGTAGGACCGCGTCTAATACTCGTAGATTGTGATTAAAACGCGGTGGCCTAAACCGTTATCATTTAAGTTAAAGTTTATTCGCAGTGTATGTAAATTCAATGGAAACTAAATATTGTAAGATGATAATTCGTGTGTTTTGTGCTCGCACGTAACCCACGTGACACCCACAAAACCCGCTAATGACAATATCGATAAGTGACGATATTCCTCTGATATATACTAAGTGGCAGTGAGTTCTTCGCATTCATTTTAAGTCCTTAATTAGAGGATTGGAAGTTAATGTTCATTTAGATCCATTATTATATATCCATACCTTAGATATATACATAAAATTATGTGTATACAGTCTACAGTCGCCATTTTGGTGAGAACAATAAATAATTTTACTATCTACCAACATTTATAAAAATCCAACTAAATTTTTATTCCTTACATTATTAATTACTGGCAATGTTTTAATTATCGAACGTTTCTGATTGCTAGGTATCTTAAAAGATATTATATTAATAGTACAAGTAACAACAACCATTGGTTGAATAGCTTTTTGGCTTACTAATTCTCAAAGGATTTTGTAGCTTATTGCATACTACGTCGTTACAATAATGTTTAAGGATAAGGAAAAGTTATACCTAGTCCAGCCATAAGTTCTGTTACAAGTAAAAATTCATTTTTTAATGAAGTAATAATAATAATAAAAAGCCTTTTTATTTCCTGTTTTACAATAGTTGGTAGTTGTTATATTAAAGTAACCAAAAATATTGATTTTGTTAGTAGGTTAGCTTAAATTATGTTAGTAATATATATTACTAACAACTATAATAACAATAACATATTTTTAATGAAGTAATGTAATATTATTAAAATTCATACCTACATATTTATTATATATACCTTCATACTAGTTTTCTATACATATTCTATGTGTGTATTGTGAAATCTCAAATGACGAATTGTAAATTAAAATGCCACGTGTTTTTATTATTGAAGAAATAAATTTAATTTATAATTTGTATTGATTTTCGACACTTTTAATATTTTAATAACATATCTCCCTTTTTCCCTCTCTCTAAGTCTTGGAAAACTAAAGTTTTAGATTTTTATAAATATGAACAACAATCAGTGTCCCAAAGAAGTTTCACTTCTGACATGTGTACTTTGTACGCACGCACACTTTTTATTATTGGTTTGGTTAAGCATTGATTTGTTTTGTTATTATTTAATTGTTTCAAAGTTTGGAATCATTTCGCAAGGCAGTTCTGATTGAGTATTCATTGGAGCATTGTGGTGATGAAAGGTAGGACCGCGTCTAATACTCGTAGATTGTGATTAAAACGCGGTGGCCTAAACCGTTATCATTTAAGTTAAAGTTTATTCGCAGTGTATGTAAATTCAATGGAAACTAAATATTGTAATTCGTGTGTTTTGTGCTCGCACGTAACCCACGTGACACCCACAAAACCCGCTAATGACAATATCGATAAGTGACGATATTCCTCTGATATATACTAAGTGGCAGTGAGTTCTTCGCATTCATTTTAAGTCCTTAATTAGAGGATTGGAAGTTAATGTTCATTTAGATCCATTATTATATATCCATACCTTAGATATATACATAAAATTATGTGTATACAGTCTACAGTCGCCATTTTGGTGAGAACAATAAATAATTTTACTATCTACCAACATTTATAAAAATCCAACTAAATTTTTATTCCTTACATTATTAATTACTGGCAATGTTTTAATTATCGAACGTTTCTGATTGCTAGGTATCTTAAAAGATATTATATTAATAGTACAAGTAACAAAACCTATCATATCAGTTGTGCCTAAGTTTGTGTCACATTTCTTTAAGCCTAGAACTCATTGGTCTAGTGGTACCCCTGACTGCGAATCCATGGGTCCCGGGTTCGATCCCCGGCTGAGACGAACATCGATGTGAAGAGCATTTGGTGTTGTGCTTAGGTCTTGGGTGTTTTAATATGTATTTATCTATAATATGTATCCATATCCGTTGCCTAGTACCCATAACACAAGCTTCACCAGCTTAGCATGGGACTAGGTCAATTGGTATGAATTGTCTTTAAAAAAAACTGTATTTTCTAGATACTAGTAAGTATACATTGTTTTATTAAGACATTTCGATAAATTATTAAGTTAGCCTGCATGACTTCAAATTATTCCCCTTACAGTAAATTTTCATTTACCAATACTAATATCCATGCCAGCGACGCTCTTACTAACAAAGAAAAGTATGTGCCACTGTAAGCAAGTGCTTTTTTGTACCTCACTTGTATATTTTTCTTCCGGTCTCATAAAAAACCCCACTTCTACAGTGCGGGACATAATAATAATAAGCCTTTTTATTTCCTGTTTTACAATAGTTGGTAGTTGTTATATTTAGGCTATGTTCACATGTAACGCGCGTTGCGAGACTACTCGTCAGTCTAGTTCGGTAGAACGTAGAAAATGGACGTAGAAGAGGCTATTATTTTGTGGTTTTATTATAAAGAAAAATATAGAAAAAGAAAACGTACACATTGGGTTCATCCAATTTTGAAAAAAAATACAAATTATATTATATTTTTTATACAAATTTGCTATATTCCAACTTGCAGGCCTTTTTTCTACTTCATCGATTAGTAAGTCGATGTTAATATCTTCAATTTTACTCATTTTAAATGCGAGAACAAAATATAATTACGAAAATTAACAAAATTACACGAGATCGCGATGAAAACGCGCGCTCATCTGAACAGCAAACGGACATTGCATTAATATCAAAGCGCGCGTCAACGCGCGATCACCTGCGTCTAGAGACTTTTTGGCTATGTTTACATGTAACGCGCGTTAACGCGCGATCAAATTTGAAGAGCGTTCAGATGATGAGCGCTAACGCGCGTTGCGAGAGCACTCGTCAGTCTAGTTCGGTAGAACGTAGAAAATAGACGTGGAAGAGGCTATTATTTTGTGGTTATATTATAAAGAAAAATATAGAAAAAGAAAACGTACACATTGGGTTCATCCAATTTTGAAAAAAAAAATACAAATTATATTATATTTTTTATACAAATTTGCTATATTCCAACTTGCAGGCCTTTTTTCTACTTCATCGATTAGTAAGTCGATGTTAATATCTTCAATTTTACTCATTTTAAATGCGAGAACAAAATATAATTACGAAAATTAACAAAATTACACGAGATCGCGATGAAAACGCGCGCTCATCTGAACAGCAAACGGACATTGCATTAATATCAAAGCGCGCGTCAACGCGCGATCACCTGCGTCTAGAGACTTTTTGGCTATGTTTACATGTAACGCGCGTTAACGCGCGATCAAATTTGAAGAGCGTTCAGATGATGAGCGCTAACGCGCGTTGCGAGAGCACTCGTCAGTCTAGTTCGGTAGAACGTAGAAAATAGACGTGGAAGAGGCTATTATTTTGTGGTTATATTATAAAGAAAAATATAGAAAAAGAAAACGTACACATTGGGTTCATCCAATTTTGAAAAAAAAAATACAAATTACAGTAGAACCTCTATAAGTCGAACATCAAGGGAGACGCCAAAAAATTCGAGTTATAGAGTTTTCAACTTATGGAGGATTTCGACTTAGGCGGATTTTGATTCGACATAAAGAGTTTGAGGTTTATTCTTATAAATTTTGCAAAGCAAGCAAACACGTGTTTCCATGAGTCATAAATTTATTATTGTATACTCCTAAAATGTTTTCTAAGAAACAATAGTGTACTCACATTGTCGGCAAGTTCTTAAAGTCGGTAACTTATTTTTGTTCGAACAATAGAGATAATAAATTCCAAATGATCAAGTTGTAAAGGTTGTAAAATAAAACGTTCCTATGTTCGAGATACAGAGGTCAAATTTAATTTTTCGAGTTATAGAGTGAAAATATGTACCAGAATGGCTTGGAGGGACTCGGTGATTATTTCGATTAACAGAGGGTCAAAATTTCAAGTAATGGAGGTTTTGGTGTTTTAAGGGAAGGGAACAAAACATTTTTTCGAGATTTGGAGGTTTTTGACTTATCGAGGTTCGACTTAACGAGGTTCTACTGTATATTATATTTTTTATACAAATTTGCTATATTCCAACTTGCTGGCCTTTTTTCTACTTCATCGATTAGTAAGTCGATGTTAATATCTTCAATTTTACTCATTTTAAATGCGAGAACAAAATATAATTACGAAAATTAACAAAATTACACGAGATCGCGATGAAAACGCGCGCTCATCTGAACAGCAAACGGACATTGCATTAATATCAAAGCGCGCGTCAACGCGCGATCACCTGCGTCTAGAGACTTTTTGGCTATGTTTACATGTAACGCGCGTTAACGCGCGATCAAATTTGAAGAGCGTTCAGATGATGAGCGCTAACGCGCGTTGCGAGAGCACTCGTCAGTCTAGTTCGGTAGAACGTAGAAAATAGACGTGGAAGAGGCTATTATTTTGTGGTTATATTATAAAGAAAAATATAGAAAAAGAAAACGTACACATTGGGTTCATCCAATTTTGAAAAAAAAAATACAAATTATATTATATTTTTTATACAAATTTGCTATATTCCAACTTGCTGGCCTTTTTTCTACTTCATCGATTAGTAAGTCGATGTCCATATCTTCAATTTCACTCATTTTAAATGCGAGAACAAAATATAATTACGAAAATTAACAAAATTACATGCGATCGCGATGAAAGCGCGCGCTCATCTGAACAGCAAACGGACATTACATTAATATCAAAGCGCGCGTCAACGCGCGATCACCTGCGTCTAGAGACTTTTTCTCTGAGCGCCGCGTTGACGCGCGCTCATGTGAACAGTTGTATGAAAATACCACAATGTCTAGTCGCGCGATTTGAAAACGCGCGTCAAGTTTTTTCCATCTGAACATAGCCTAAAGTAACCAAAAATATTGATTTTGTTAGTAGGTTAGCTTAAATTATGTTAGTAATATATATTTATATTATTTATTTAACAGGAACCCCGGTTTGGGTAAAGGCCTCCTCCAAAGATGCCCATTGTTGTCGGTCCTGTGCTATGGAGTGCCAGTTTTTGCCAGCTGATCTTTTCAGATCATCTTCCCAGCGGTCTAAGGGTCTCCCCTTCCGCCTCTTGCCTGGTGGTCCTTTCCATTGGGTAACTCGCTTGGTCCACTTTCTGTTAGACATTCTAGCTACATGGCCAGCCCAATGCCATTTCAGTTTTCGGGCAAAAGTTAAAGCGTTTGTAACTTTAGTGACGGCTCTTATCTTTGTGTGTCTTATTTTGTCCATTCTCTTTATGTTCAACATTCTTAGTGCGGTACATATGTCTAGATTATTAATGGAATCCGAATTAGCATAGTTGTAGTAGATTTCACCCGAAACCTGCAATCAGGTACCGAATTGAGGGGACATGGAGTGGACAAATGGACAGGCTCGAGTGCAAATCACATAGAACGATTTCGTACCCTCAAACTGGAGAGCTCACATCTCGATTACGTAGTTCAGCGTTGATTGCTAATTCACTTAACATATTTTTAATAGAGGACCGTCTAGGAAGGTAAGTATGATGAAAACAATATTTTTCAGATTTTGTTTTTGTTTTTATTTTTTTTATGGTACAGTATACAAAAATACATACAACCCCTAATTTTCACCCCTCTACGATCAACCCCTATTTTTTATGATAGCTATATTTTATTTACAATGAAGTATACAGTATTTACAATTTTCTTAAGCTACAATATTAAAAATTATTAAAAAGAAAATCAAAAGAAATTTAAAAAGTTCGGTCCCTGTAGCAGTGTACCTTAAACGCTGGCAGCATTTCCTCGCTGTATTGCGATACTTATTCGTTAAAACAATATTGCAATATAGGTTAATAAAGTACATTCTTATTTTAACGGGTGTCTCAGTAAGAGTGCACTTTTTAATTTTTAAATAAAGACAAGTATTTTATAACAGAGTTCTGATATTTTTATTGTATTGTAAAGAAGACATGTTCCGATTATGTATGGAATAAAATATCCGGCAAATAACCTCCACGGCTCCGATGACAGGCCATTACACTTTTCATGAAATTTTCCATGACTTTTGCACAGAGATGTGGCTGTATCTCACTGATGACGCGTTGGATTTCCGATTTGAGCTCAGGAATGGTTTCGGGTTTATTCGCATAAACTCGAGATTTCACAAAACCCCAAACAAAAAATCGCACGATCTTGGTGGCCAGTTGACATCAGAACTTCCTGAGATAATGTGTCCTGTTCATAGGAGAAAATGACTTTTTTCGAAGAATTGGCCTCGACTTCCCTTTGCTCCATTACTCATTAAGCAAATTGCCGGTGCTTTCCTTGGTCTGCTGGTTTGAGCTCCTGAGTTAACTGAATCTTGTACGCATGAAGGTCTTTAGTCAAAATTTACTGCGTCGAATTGATGTTTTCGGGTATTCGGCGACACTCTCGTTTAGAGCAGCAATGTTTCAAGGGACAGACCGGTACGTTGACGCAAAAGATTCTTATTATCCATAATTGACCCAGTTTCTTAAATATTTTTGACCACTCTTCGAATGGTTGTCACATTAGGTGCACTTTCTTGGCTGAAAATTTGGTGAAGTTTGCGAGCGTTTTCATCGTTACTTTTGTAATGAGTTTTCACAATTATAACAAGTTGTTCTTTCAAAAAGCGCTCCATTTTTAATAATCGGAATAAACAGAGGTGACAGCTGTCAAATTTCAGAGTTGTCACTTGCAGGAAAACAAAAATATTACAATTTTAAAAAGTGCACTCTTACTGAGACACCCTATATAAAAAACTAGCGGACCCGACAGACGTTGTCCTGTCTTAACTACGAATATTGATTTCAAATAATGAATTAAAAAATATTTCAGAAACAAAGTGTTTATTATTCTAATGCTTTAAGTTATACAACTTTCTTTGTTTGTTTTTCTGGCTCGCATATTATTATATTATCAATATAATAACTCCGATCGAAGCATTTATTTTGAACGATATTAATTTTTCTTACATCCTCTGACGATATTTGCAGCACGCATTCTGTCAATGTTGTGTTATGTCAAACGCCATAAGGTTACACCAAAAAGTTCGAATTGTATGGTGGTTAAGTATTCTTGAATTTTCTAATTTTCCGCGAAATTTTTTTCTTTTATAAGAACCTAGTCAAATCGCGACGGTTATCAAAGGTTTTTTTAAAAAGGAAAACTTTATTAAGTAAATTACACTTAATATTCTTAACTTATAGTCGATACGAGACTCTTATTCTAAGTTGGTCGATGTTAGACCCTATCACTATGGTGGTCGATATTAGACTGCCTTTAATATAATTATAATCTTACAGCTAAAACCCCTTACATGATAACTTTGATTCGTGGAACACAATGGAATAATAAGACTAAGCATTGATTGCATTAATGCTTATGGTGCTATTTGGGTATCTGTGTGACATTGTAACTTTTCCCTCCTTAAGCTCGAAATCATCTGAAGAACAATTTTTCGGAGGATGGTTTCGGCCTTGAAATATTATACATGTTTTTATCTTTTTGTATGCCAGAAAGGATATAAGAATTAAAATTAAAATTACATATAGAATTATTGTCCCTAAACTGACACTATTGGTTTTCACTACACTATCACTTTGATTTTCACTGTTTTGTAGGGCGTATGATAATACTTTTAAATTGGTTAAATCAACCCCATTCAGCTTAATAGGATTAATGTTGCTCTGGATACTGATCTTCAAATTTTCAGGTAAATTTACTAGCGGCAGCTTTTGAGATATAAGCTTCTCACCGTTACTGCTATGTATTCTTAAATTGTGATTTGCAATGTTATATTGGCATTTATCTTCTATGGTTAATAAGTAAGTATTTATGAGAGTGTAATGTAAAATTTCATTATCACAGGTTCTAACCAGATCAACAGGTGATTTAGAGTAGATTATCCATCGGTTAATCTGTAAAAGTTCCACTTTAATTTCTTCGAATTTTATTGGAATTTGTTTGCAAGAGACGTTGTGAGAATATTTCATCAGGTCCAGGATACAAGTGTCTTCAACAGGTACCATGGTCTGCAGCTCATCACAGAGGTATATTTCTTCTTCTATATTCTTACATGGTGTCGACAGCGATTTCGCTTTCAACCCCTTCGCAATAAGGTAAGGATACTTGGGTAATATTATTAAGGTAAGGTTTGTTTCAGGTTGGGTGATAGGTAAGGGTACAATTTTATAATAAAAATAAGTTTCTTTCTTAACTAAGGGTATTTCTAATACTAAAGTAATAACATTGTTCTTAAAATACGATTTCAATGTCATGGACTGTTCAATTCTTACAATATTTTCAGGAATTACTTTAAATATCAGCTTATCTGTTTTCTCTATGATTCTAAGTACATAAATGAGTTCATTAGTATTAATTATAGATTGATGTAATACGCCCATTCTACTGAATGCTAAAATGTTTTCAATCTCGGTCAATTTTGTGTAAATTATTTGAAAATTATGTAAGAAGGAATTATAGATATGTGTTATTTGGTTAACATGTGAAATAATTGAAATGTCTTTAATATTTTTATTAATTTTATTAATTGCATCACTTAATTGTTCGAGATTGTTTGTAATATTTATAGTAGAGTTTGCAACAAGTCTTATCATTTCGGATATAACAGTAGTTTTCTTTTCCAGAGAATGTTCACGAGATTTTACATTTTTTATTAAGTTGTCATATTTAATAGCATCATCGTAATCCAAATTTCCTGTTATCATTTTAACTAGAGATCCCAAAGGATTAATGAGTCCTCTTTTCTGTCTATTAATTGGTACAATTTCTGAATATTTGTTCAATGTGATATTTAACATATAATTAACTTGAAGCTTAACATCATTGAAGTATATTAACGAAGAGCTACTGGTATTTAACTGTAATTCTACTATTCTATTTAGTTCTATATACCTATGCATATTAAATTCTAATTCTTCCTTAATAAGTTTAATATCTAATGTCTTAATTACTATCCACTTATCATACGTAATCATAGCGGTTCCTTCTCTAAGAGGGAGAACGCCTGGATTCTTCTCAACCTTTTGAAGTTGAAGGGCCCGGATCGTTACTGCTTGGGTCACTAGCAGGACGAACCTGTGGGGGACGTTTTATGTCTTTTATTGGAACATTTTTATCTTTTGTGCTAGTTTCTACCAATACTACATTTCTTTTTATTTTACCCTTAACTTTTGCTTTTTCATACCTGGGCTTATCCTTGCTTCTACGTCGATTTATGCCTTTAATAAAAACATTATCACCTTCATTTAAATCAAAATTAGTTTCTCCTACTCTACTTTGTTGAACTTTTTCTTTCCTAGTTCCTATTTTATCGGTTAAGTATTTGTATAAGTAGTGAGTTCTTTTTGCATGATCCCTAACTAGTTGTTGAGTATATTCTTTATCAAAGTTTAAATTGAATTGATTGTTATTTTCCGTGTGACCAAATACTACTTCAAACGGAGTGAGACCTGTTACTGAATGGATTGTTTGATTGTAAGCCATTATAGCATAAGTCATCACTGATGTAGCATCTGTGAATTTATGTTCATATTTCGCAAGTCTATATATTTCTAAAATTGTGGAATGGAATCGTTCTATTAATCCCATTGAGTTTGGATTGTTAGGGGTGCCTATGTGAATGTCTATTTTATACAATGTCATTAAGTCTTTCATGAGTTTATTATTGAATTCAGAACCAGGGTCTGAACTGATTTTAGTAGGTACGCCGTAGAATGAAAAATACTTTATAAGTGCCCTGACTACTTCAGGTGTTGATCTATCTGGGATTTCAAAAGCTTGTGCTAACTTACTAAATGCGTCTAATATGGTTAAGTAATATTTTCCTTCTATGGAGAATAAATCTATAAATAATTCTTGAAAAGGTCTTGATTGAGTTTGTGTAAGTTGTAATTGAGGTTTAAATGGTCTACGATCGTATTTCATACGTTTACAAGTGTCGCATGAATTTATTAAACTGGTTACGGTTTCTTCTAAATTTGTCCAAAAATAAACTCGTTTTAAATGAGAAATTGTTTCTTTAATACCTCGGTGACAGGTTTTGCCTACGTGATACTTCATTACTATTTCCTCTTGTTCTTTTTCGTCAGTGACATTAATTACTCTTTCAGTGCATTCATAAAGCTTTACGGTTTCTTTTCTAAATAATGAAATTAATACTTGTGTGAATAATTGTCGGTGTGTTTTATTTTCGTAATAGATAAAGCATTTAATTTTGGGTCTAATATATTCTTTAAGAAATTTTTTTATTAACTCGGAATTATCTAGGGGTAAGTGAACCTCTAAAATCTTTTGCTTGGGATGTGAACGAATTTTAACTGAAAGTTCATTTTTAAACCATGGGTGTATTAATATTTGGTTTGGTTTTGTATCTATAGCTTCGTAAAGTATGGGAATGCCATCAGTATCCATATCTTCAGCAGAATGTGCTGTATCTGTACTAGAGTTTATTGTTAATGTACGTGATGATGACCTGGAATTAACTCGAGATGGAATAGACCTAGATATTTCAGAAAAAGACATAGAGTTACTGTTATCATTTTCAGGTTCTTTACTTTGGTTGTTTTGTCCTAATCGTGTTATTGAATCAGTTAATTCTTGAATATAGTCTTCAAGATTTCTATCAGAGTTATCTACATTAACTACCATTGATTGATTATCTTTATCGTTTTTACCTAAAGCATTTAATTTAATACGTGAGAGAGCATCAGCATTAGTGTTTTGCTTTCCATTCTTATGAATGACTTTAAAGTTGTATTCAGCTAATCTGAGTTTATATCTAGTCAATTTACTATTTGGTTCTTTAAGAGAATCTAGCCAAGCTAATGGTCTATGGTCTGTATAAATTGTAAATTTTGTTCCATATAGGTATGGACGAAAGTGTTTAACTGCCCATACTATCGCTAATAACTCTTTTTCTATAGTACTGTAACGTTTTTCTGTGTCATTCAAAGTTCTACTAGCATATGCTATTGGTTTATCACTGCCTACTTGGCCCTGCGAGAGTACAGCTCCAAGTGCATAGTCAGATGCGTCAGTTGTCAAAATAAAAGGCTTTGTAAAGTCGGGATATTGGAGTAATGGTGCATTAACAAGAAGTTCTTTGCATTTTTCAAATGATTTTAAATAATTTTCATTAATTACAATTTTACTGTTCTTTTTTAGACATGCTGTCATGGGTTGTGTAATCTTTGAGAAGTCTTTTATAAATTTTCGATAATAACCAATAAGTCCAAGAAAGCTTTTAATTTCTGTCGTAGTTTTTGGTACTGGGTAATTAAGTATAGCGTCTATTTTGTCGGTATTTGGTTTTAGTCCGTCAGGTGTAATTGTATGTCCTAAGTAATTTGTTTCTTTGCAAAGGAATTCCGATTTATCGAGTTGGACTTTAAGGTTAGTCTTTCTAAGTCTATCGAATACTAGTTTTAGTTTTATTAGGTGTTCGTCGAGGCTAGATGAAAAGATAATTATATCATCTAAGTAAATTAAGCAATGTATGCCCTGCAGTCCTCTAAGAATATTGTCCATTGCTCGTTGGAATGTCGCTGGTGCGGTCTTTAACCCAAACGGCATTCGAAGGAACTCATAGTGTCCAAATTGAGTTGAAAAGGCAGTTTTAGGTTGGTCTTCTTTTTCTATTTCCAGTTGGTGATAACCACTAGCCAAATCAAGTACTGAGAAGTAACAGCTTTTACCTAGTTTGTCAAAGAGGTCAGTTATATTAGGTAATGGATATTTATCGTCTATTGTGATGTCATTCAGTCTTCTATAGTCTACAACCATCCTAAACTTCTTTTCACCACTAGCGTCGATTTTTTTTGGTACGAGGTGTACAGGTGCACACCATGGAGAATTAGATTCTTGTATTACATTATCTTTTAAAAGTTTATCTATCTGATTCCTAATTTCAACAGCTTCGGCTGGAGATTGCCGATAAGGCTTTACGTAAATTGGGTCTTCATTGGTTGTGCGAATTTTATGCTTAACTTGATTAGAAAAACTTAATGGTATATGCTCGCTGTAAAAAATATCTCTATATTCAAAACACAAATTAAAAATTTTAGTTCTTTCTTCCTCATTCATATGTTCAAAACGTAATTTAGACAAATTTTGTTTCAGAATTTTATCAATTTTATAATCATTAATTGTTTGAGTATTATTTATATTAATTATTTCTTCATTGTAACTTGTAACTATCAGAGGTTTAGTGATTTTAATTTCATAGTTTTTATCAGATGAATTTTGTATTATAGTGGTAGCATAACCGTTTTCGCATTTTACAAGAGCAGATGGTGTTCTTATACCTTTACCAAAATTAATTGAATTTAATATTGCTTGTCCATTAGGAAGATTAACAGGAACCTTAACACGAGTTTCAGATCGTGCGTCAACATGAATGGCAAATGGTGGACTATAAATAATTGGTATTTCTGTGTCACGAGTTCTTAAAATTTGATTTTTCATGTCTATATTAGCGTCAAGTTGTTTTAATAAGTCTGATCCTATTAAACCGCCATAATCGCTATCCACATTATAGATATAAAATTTATGATAATCTGTACTACAAAAAGTTTTAAAGAGAGGTATATAAATTACTTCGTTATGGTGACTCTGTGCGTGTGTACTCACGACTTCGAATGGCTCATAATATTTAAATTCTGTCAAATGCTTATTGACTATTTCAGGACTTATAAAGGATCTTGAACTACCTGTGTCTATCATAAACTTACTATTTATTTCGGGAATTTCAATATGTGGCAACTTTAAAGTACCGTGATGATTTAATTGTATTACTTCGGTTTGTCGGTTATTGAGGCTTGTGTATGAAAATTTTCAGGTTCTGAGGTGTCAACCGCTTCTTCTGAATTTTGTTCTAATTGACAATAATTATCTGGTGTAAAATCATTCGGATCTATATTATAATATTCATAGGGATAATTATCTTCGTGTGTATAAAATGTTTCATGATCGTAATCTGTGTAGTTATTCATATCGTCGTTCATGTAATTTGTATAAAATAAGTTATTTGATGTTCTTGGTGTCATAAAATTTGGCTTAGCTTGAGGCGCCGTTCGCATCGATACATCGTTATCATATCTATGTACCGGTCTTGGTTGATGATTTTGTGGGATACCAAATTTAAATTGTTGTTGATTCGTTGTTTGGGGGAATTGCCTGTATCCAAATTGAGGTGGTCCACCACCAAACTTAAATTGTGAATTATTAGGATTATTAGAATTATATAACCCTTGCTTTTGGTTGGTACCGAATTTAAAGTTAGAGAAATTAGGTTTAAATCCTTGAGGTTGTTGTTGTGGTTGTATTCCAAATTTGAAATTCATTGGAGGCTTATTTTGGTGTTGGGGTAATTGATTAAACTTATTAAAATTATTTTGTGAAAAATTATTTCGTGATAAATTATTTTGTGGTAAATTATTTTGTGTTAAATTATTTTTTTCATTAATATTTTGAGTATATTTTTGTCTATTAACACTCCGTGATTTATATTGGTTAAGGAAATTTACTTCTTCCATTACTACACTGAGCGCGTCTTCTAGAGTTGTACATCTATGTAATCGGACAACGCGTATCATATCTTCGGGCAAATTGAAAAGGAAAACATTTAAACATGTGTGGTTATATATATTCATCTTCGCGTTCTTAATATTCTCGTCCTCTATTAAATTAATTTTTGAAAATAATGTGCTACGGACGCTTTGGATTCGATTACAAAAGCTTAAATATGACTCGCCTTGATTAATTTTAATATTTTCTAATTCAATCGAAATACATTCTTCAGTTCTAGGATCTCCGAAATGTTGGATAAGAGTTGTTCTTAGCTCCTCCCAATTATTGATGTCTTGTCTCTCGCTAATCAAGTGACTTGCCTTACCTCTAAGGCGGCTTGTTATAACATGAAATATGTATATATCTTGTGCTATATTCGGATGTTCTGGCCTAAAGGCTCTAATGACATACTCACTTTTCTTTAAAAATAAATTTAATAGTTTCTGTTCCCCATCGAACTTAGGGATAATATTTAGAATATCAGTTGGAATAGTGCGTATTTCTTGCATTTTTAAGAAAAATTATTTATTACAATAAAAATTAAAAATAATATAAATTTATTTTCTTTACTTACTTAATAATTCAATATAATTCTCTTTTTATTTCAATTAAAATCTTTATCAACTTAAAATTACTTAAATCTATTTTACACAATACACAGTCAAACGGAAATAAAATGGGACAGGTTGGAATGCGAAGAGGTTTACTCACATAAGTCTGCAACCCATTTCTTCTATTTATAACTGCTTCTGCTTCTTTCACTTTTTACCTTTTACCGTCGAATTACGCGATCAATAATGACTTATTTGTTTGGTCGTAAAATATCCGTTAAATGCGTAAAAACACACGCGCAACCCTACACTCAGACTGATTTTAAGTCTTCACAGGCACAGGATCACGACGGATATCCTACCGGCTGCGCCAGTCAAATCGCGACGGTTATCAAAGGTTTTTTTAAAAAGGAAAACTTTATTAAGTAAATTACACTTAATATTCTTAACTTATAGTCGATACGAGACTCTTATTCTAAGTTGGTCGATGTTAGACCCTATCACTATGGTGGTCGATATTAGACTGCCTTTAATATAATTATAATCTTACAGCTAAAACCCCTTACATGATAACTTTGATTCGTGGAACACAATGGAATAATAAGACTAAGCATTGATTGCATTAATGCTTATGGTGCTATTTGGGTATCTGTGTGACATTGTAACTACCTTCTCCTGACAATTACAAACACAACAAAAAAAAAATCAGACAAATCGGTCGAGCCGTTTTCATGTGATGTCGTGACAACGGAAAACGGGTTTCATTTTTATATATATAGATAATATGTACCTAAGATTAAGGAAACTCCGGAGATGTGACTTTGTTTATGTTATCGTAGAAGTAGGTTAAGAAAGAAACCATCTTCTTGAAAAACTCCATGTACAGCGTAAACCCAATTTGACAGAGAAAGAAAAGGTACTTTAAAAATGAGACTGACTTAGTTTTTAGATTAAGGGTGTGATGAGTCAAGAAACTATCAGAAATTTCGAATTGACGATAAAAAAAAATTATTCAACACGTCACAATACTCCACAACAGTGATTCACATTACAAAATATACATTAAAAATTTCGTAGCTTTTTTATTTTCTTTTTCTGAGGCAGGGGGTAAACGAGCCGGCAGGTCACTTTAAATAAAGTGATATCCACCGTCCATGGACACATGGAACGCTAGTACGATCTTTCGTTTCTTCTTCTCCTAAATCGTATCGGTTTGAAAATTCGTGTACTGGCAGCTTATGTGACTTCCACACCCAACAGCCTTGTTCCTCACAATACTAGTTAAAGCACATATATAAGTCGATCGATTACCAATGAAACTATTGGCACGGAAGGCTAAAAATGGATATTAAAACAGACAAGCCCCATGCGCCATCCTCTTATATATACATTATAGCGGTCCCCACAGACGTGATCCTGCATGATATTTCAAGCGATTAGGATATTAAACAAAGTATGAAAGTACCGCCTGCAGCGCCATCTTTGGGCTGATTTGAATCTAAACCATTCCCAGATCCCCTTGAACACACACAAAAAATTTCATCAAAATCGGTCCAGTCGTTTGAGAGAAGTTCAGTGACATACACACTCACAGAAGAATTATATATATAAAGATTACGTATTTATATTAAAAAGTTACAAAAATTATTTTACTATCGATTTAATTATTTAACAATACTACTAATTAAATAATCTATGTTGAATTATTAAGTATAAACCCAATTCTCAGTCTCAATTAATATTTAATTAAAGGTACGACTTAATTTATATCTGTAATTTAGTGAACCCTTCTCAGCGGTTTGCCAAAAGCTGATTATCAATTCTTGTTCACAAATTTAGATCATTCGCATATTTTATATAACATATACATTGAACGGCCACGCTAATTATGTCAATTGTTACCTGATAGATAAATATGTATAACCAAAGACAATTGATATAATACATTGTCTCTGGTATACCAATACGAAATAATGTTATCAGGCCATCAATAAAAAAATTATAGTATTGTTATTGCGTTATTAAAACAAATTGCAAAAATCGATATAAATTAATATAATAATATATTTAATTTGTAAATATATTAGTCACATAAAATTCTAGGTAGTGATGTCATCTATACTAATATAATAAAGAAAAAAAAAACGTGTGGCACTCGGGGACTGCCGCGGTAAAGCTATTGCAGAATTATTTTTTTTTCAACTTATGCAATTATAATTATTTATTTATGCAGTATTTTTTTTCTTTGATAATAATTCAAGTTTTTTCTTTGATAAAAAAATTCAATCTACCACTCTACCAGACTCAGACTCACTCGCCTAAATCTGTCTCACTCTAACGCGCACCGGCTGCACCGATCTCGTCAGAGAGATGTGAATACGCAGTATGCGTGTCCCGCTCTAACGCGTAAGGTTTTTTTCGTTACGGAATTTCTGGATTCGGTCTCCACGCTCGAGGCCCGCGATAGAAGCTATGCAATAGCTTAAAAAACGTGTGTGTATTTATGTAAACGCGTTAGAAGTTATACTTCTTTGGAGTAACAAGATAAAATCTTTTTCTACGTTTGTAGAAAAAAAAACACTAACAATAGAAAACCTAAAATGTTGACTATAGCTAACTGCAGGATGTTGGTTTTTTTTTGACGGTGTGCGCACGCATCAAAAATTTACTCTCATCATTTTTCCCTAACGCGCCAAAAGGAGTATAACTTCATAAATATTTGTTTGTAATTGTACAATATTCGGCAACAAATCACTGCGACACCTCATACCCTGAAACTCTCCAACAAACTTATTCCTACCGTTTAGAATATACAACCTCTCGACCTTAGCCATTGGGACCTTCAGACCAGTCAGAGGGTAGATAGGTCAAGGATCCCCCCTTTAGGTCGTAGGAAGAGCACCTTTCGTAATCTTCATAACGAATTAATTGAAAACTACTCAACTAATTTCAAAAACTTTCTCACCATTAGAAAACTACATTATCCCTGTGATGTTTACATCAAAAATAGTTTCTCAATTGTTTTTTCAAAACGTTTCCGAAATAAGCCTCAAAATTAATATAATTAGTAAAAAAATCGGTTGTCTGTAAAGTCGGTTTACTGACGATAGTTGAACGTGACAACGTCATAAGAAAAACTGATAGAATGGTTGCATTTTTCAAAAGAAAATTTTAATTTTATTTGTTTGATAGATATTTTGTATGGATATAGAGAAGGAGGTAAATTTAAATCACAATTAAATTGATCAAGTTACATTTATTTGTACGCATAATTACAATTATGTCATTTTATTTTTACAAGTATGAATGTGCGTTGGGCAATTGTTTTACAACTTTTAAACATGTGTGATATTTAACTTCTTGCAATTTGTGTTATTCTGTTGAGAATATGACGATGATAGGAAAACGCGGAGGCAGATTGTGCCTCTTTGTCGCTTGTTCCGTGCTCTCGCTTACACTTCAAATCTTAAATGGAACGCCTCAGAGCGAGGTAACGCCGCATGAGTCATGTTTTTTCGTGCGTGCAGCCGGCTCCATCGAATTATAAGACGTGACACGTCAAAAACGATAAACGAAACGCTTTTTTAATTGTATGCCCAGGTCAAAATTTTCCATTTTATCTAAACTCACATAGAAGCTGGTACGACATAAACTGCAAATTCACTTCTTTTGAGCTGTAGTACAGGTTCGGCGCGTGCCGCCGTTTTGACGCACGAGGCACGAGGCCGGCTACTGGCTTCACGCGTACCCTTCGTCAAATACAGGAACATTTCTTGAGCATGACAGGCTCCGAATCGCAACCTGTTTATGGCTTGAGGTTCCGGTCTGCGCTCCTTAGAAATGTCTCTGTGGTAGTGATGTCGACAAGCTAGGACATCACGGACTGTCATGCCAAAAAAGTGCAGGCTTCTTCTCTTGCCACCGTCAACGTGCCAAGTCTACTTGAGCCGACTGGTAATGCAAGAGACGATGGCAAGAGAACGGACGGTATGAGTTTGATTCCATGGAAGATGGACCGGGTGCTGGTATGGGATGCAACCTGCTCAGACACTTTGGCCCCTTCCCATTTACATGGAACCAACAACAGAGCTGGTGAGCCTTCAAATACAGGGGTATTTTGGGACCTATTTAAGGAAATAGAAAAAAGGTTAGTGAACATCACAGGAGACCGAAGAGCTGGCAACCTCGGACAAAGAATTAGTCTAGCTATTCAAAGGGGGAACGCTGCCAGTATCTTCGGAACCCTGCCTAAAGGGACTCCTTTTAATAATATATTTTAGTTATTATATTTTAAGGTTAGTTTTTTTTCTGTTCATAATTAAGTTTTATATTTGTGATTGTAATTTTTCTCTCATTTACGATTTCAATAATTTTGCAATCAGTAAAGATTTGACACATATAGGTACGTCTTATAAAATATAAAAACAGATTTTAAATTACATAACCCATTAATATAATAAGGCGTTGTTAAATTAATATAAATATGATGTTCAAAGCAAATGATCAGCTTTATAAATATAAATTTTCTTAATTGTGTTTACCACACCAATTTCATTTTTATCATAAATCTTTTCAGATAAAGAAAATGATGGAGCAAATTATTCTTCGTAGTCTCAGTGATTAATGACGCTGTAAAAATCGGCTATTGTGATCGTACTCGAATAGCTGTAGGTTTGTTTACCAATAACTTTAGAAAAGGATATTCAGATCCTTAACTGAAAGATAAATTTATTTAACTCAATTGTAAACACTTGGGCTTTGGCACAGATTTATAATTTTAACGGGCAGTAGTTTGGATCACAATCAAACGAAACACGTTTTCGTATTCGTCGTTTCGTTTTACGTAATTAATATTGTTTTTACTTACAAATTAAAAAACCTCATCTTCGAGTGACCCAAAGGAATATAAAATGGAAACGGAGATCTCGATCTCGAGATCTCGAGAAATCCTTACTTATAAATTTCATTCATTTGGGACGATTTAAATTGCACGTTAACAATTTTAACCAATTTATCTGTAGGCTTTCTGCGTATGTTTTTAACTAACGATAAAAACTAATCTTTAATTTATACTGAGTTAAATTACGTTATAAACGAAGATTTATATAATTAATTGT
This sequence comes from Pieris napi, assembly GCF_905475465.1. Lineage (NCBI taxonomy): Eukaryota > Metazoa > Arthropoda > Insecta > Lepidoptera > Pieridae > Pieris > Pieris napi. The sequence continues at coordinate 4,915,074 of NC_062255.1, forward strand.
CATTTAAAATAGTAATAGATCCTCATAATAAAACTAGATTTCAAACAGCGATTTGGCTCACAACATGCGGCAAAGGTCGCAAATTCAAAGATATTTAATTTATGAATATTTAACACTTGATTCGACGGTAAAGGAAAACATCGTTAGGAAACCAGGACTTCTTAAATAAAAATCGAGAATATACATTTTTTATATAATACGCGCAAACGGGCAGAAGGCACACCTTATGTTCAAGGATACCGCTGCCCATGGACAGTAAAAGCCAGAAGTGCCTTTTTAGAACTGGTACGCTCCTTTCTTGTAGGACCCTAAGTCGAAATCGTTCGGAAATGCTTCAGTGGGTAGCTGGTTCCACATAGTGGAGGTGTGCAAAAAGCTCAGTTCTAGGACGACGGACGACGAGGTGATACGGGTGGAATTTCGTATTCTGCCTCGACGTCCGATGTTGAAAGGTATTAATCAGAACAACTCTGAACTATGACACCAAGAAATAAAAACATGTTAAAGAAACGTAATCAATCTGAAGCCAAGATATATAGGCTGATGAACCAATAAAATACAAATTCTGAAGTTACCATTTTTTCAATTTCATATCAAAATTTCATATTGACGTGCAATGCATATTCCTGATTTTCGACTCATTACTTCTAAATGCCACAAAACCTTTCTCCGTACTCCATTTTACAACGCACAATTCATTTAAATTAAGACGATCTTAAATTTTTTTATGGACCGCGCATTAATTACAAAAATTACTGTAATACAAATGCGAAATTGACAAAAACAGAACTTCGTTAGGTTGACAATTTGTTCGAGTTGAAACGTGAACGCGATTCCAATTAGTCGAACGTTGAATGTGGCTGTTCCTCATTTACTGGCGTATTTATATACAAGGTAAAATAATTATGAAAGAGATTCCTATTTAATTGACATTATTTTGCTTTCTTACAAGCACATTTCCAGGAATACAATTTGATATCGAAGTTAATAGACAAAGAATTGTATAGGGTGAGGTAACACAGGAACAACTGGTTCGTATTGAACAAAATACGATCATGTCCGTTTATCGAGAACGGACTTAAATGTTATCTTAATATATATAAATTACGTGTCACGTTGTTTGTCCGCTATGGACTTCTAAACTACCGAACCGATATCAATCAAATTTGCATACCGTGTGTAGTTTGATCCAACTTAAAAGATAGGATAGCTTACATCTCAATTTATACCCGCAATATTATTTTATTGCAAAATATTTGTTTATTATTTGATAGTCACAATTCTAACAGATGGCGCTATGTTGAAAGTACCAACGTTTCACATAAGCTACAATTTAATAGCATAACCACCAAAAAAGCATGGTGGTCCCCATGACTGATGTTCTCCTACCGTTTCCCTTGAATAGTTTACTACTATGTGATATAATAAAAACCTTAGCCACAGCAACGCTTGGCCGGTCTGCTAGTATATTATAATGTAATATTATGCTTACAATATATAATATAAAACATCAAAGTCTTCGACCTTAGCTATCGCAATAAGTGTGAATATTTCACGTATGTTGTAACAAAATTACATTCTAATATGCAAGCATTTGAAAAAAATTTGTCAAAGATTTTTAATCAATTTAAGGACGTAGGTACGTCATATCACCACCATTTATTTCTAGCAGTTGGAAAGTAAGCATGTTATCCTTTCCAATCCTTGTACATTAATCATTGTAAAAAGGATTATTTGAAGAAGAGAAATAAATTTATATAGAACACAGTCTTTATTTGTACATGTACAACATTTTACAGAACAAAAAATACTTACCTCGGGATTCAAACTCTAATAATAAATGTGTACCCCAATAAGACTATGTAAGAATGTCAGAAATAAGTTAGGCACTATTGCCTCCGGTACCGATGCCGATTGATATTCACTTAACCGAAACGGCTATTGTTTTCTTTTAATACCTTTCCACAATGCCAATCCACAATACAACGATATCGCTTCACAGCTTTTAAAGATAAAAGTAATGCCTTCTACTTTGGATTTGTATTACGTCTTTTGTCATTTGACTGTAAAACTCCAATTTACTCACACGACTGTGTGAAAGTTACTAAAATGTCAAGCATATTTATTATATTTTTACTTACGACATTATTAGTTTTAGGTGCCTATTCTAATTATTTAATAACTTAATTATATATTCTGTTACTCATTATATATATTTTATTACAGGGCAAATACCCAAAACTAAAGGAGATTCATATTCAGCGGCATACGAAGATCCTGAGGATCACCACAATTATAATAAAGGACAAGGGAAAACTATTCATTCATTGAAAGGCCATTACAAAGAAGAAGCACATAGGATCATGAAATGTGGTAGCGTCGATACAAAGGAAAAACACATTCACGTAACCGACAAAACTCCACAAACAGAAGTCAACGTGGCAACGACTCAAATCGAAAATTCAAGCACCAATGAAATCCTTACAACAACAGAAAACCTAAGGCAAGACCCAACAACAACTGCAAACACAGTAGAAAATGAAGAATCAAAGACCGGGCAAAAATCAAGTAATGAAACAGAAGAAACAACGATAACACCTGAATATTTTGTAACACTTCTCTTACCAGTTTCTGAAAAACTAGGAGTAATAAATGATACCAGTGTAAATGATATTAGGACGCCAGAACTAAATATAGAATATTTGACAGAAACTCCGTTACATTTACGACGTGCACTTGAAGAAGAGCCTATTAATAGCATCAATAATGAAACAAGCAGCCATTCTGCTGCACAAGATAACCATGACACCATACTTGACAGCACGCATAAGAATTTTGAATTTGAAACACTAATAATAAAACATGAAGCCGATAGAAAAATATCAAATAGACCTCACCAGTTCTTGGATCAAAACAAGGATGCCGATCCCAATAATGAAGAAAATGATGGTATTACAATGCCTTCAAACTTGAATGAAGAACAATTTCCAATAAACTATAACAACCCTTTTGCGGATCAACCGCTGATGAGATACGCGGCACCGATAAATCCAAATGTATTAAATGTACAGGGTAATAATTCAAATAATTTAAGCCAATCCAATCCTATATCCAATAATCTCACTGAGGAGTCATTAACAGTAGATGGTAAAACTTTTAACTCGAGTGAAAACAAAGCTTCCAACAGAATAGCAGAAATTAATGAGTCTGATATAGATTTTCCATTCAACGACCCACATATTACCGTTGAAGATTTTAAAAGACTAGCAAGTCATCCAACTAAAGGTTTTGGTGTTTCAGAAATGGATAAATCGAATTTTATGTTGAATGAACATCCCCGGGTTTGTTTTGCTTGTAGCAGCACTAATGATCCATCATGCTGGTTACCAGATATGAGCACACCAGCGAAATACTGCCGCGGAGACCAAGACGCTTGTGTGACGAAAACTTACCAACACAGAGGTAATGTATTTTTATGTAATTTTTACATACTTTTAAAGTTCATACATCTATTATACTTAATGGAATATTATTTCCAAACAAAGCCCAAAAATATTTATTTATCTGTTTCTTATAGTAGTTTAAGTAATAATATTTCTTATTTTTTTATTTACTATATACTTTTACACACAAATCTTCCAAGACTTCTTTACTAACACTGTTAATTTTTATTCTTATTATTTTTTCTACTATTATTTTATTACCTATTTGACCTGTTGATTTTTTTTTTTTTTTTTTTTTGGTGTGCGAACTGTCAATACACGACTTCTCCCAAAATACTAATTTTAATTATTTTTAAATGTTTTTTATTGATATTACTTGTTATTTATCTCTTATTTATACATAACTTAGTGTATTAAGTATATTGTTGCAAAATATTACAGTGATATAGTGATTATAAAGTGTAATAAACGGTGTCAGTAACAGCTGTGTACTAGGTAACGTACTTAATTCGAATCGTTGTCATCCAAATTCGGTAATTTGTATTTCTTTTTCAATACGAATTAATAGTGTAAATAAGTAAATTGAAACAGATAAGTATTTATTACAATACTAATAATCTCGCGAGCTTACATTCACACTGCCCCTGTGTAGGTACCTATTCTACCTTTAACAATCTTTGTTAAGTCAAGTAATTTAAATCATAAACAATGACTACTCGTAGTGCTAAGAGTCGCCAGTTGGAAAGCCAACTCCAACTCGCGCTCCAAGAACTAAAAAAGTACAAGGAGCAGTGTGAACAATTAATTGTTGAAAGGAATGACAACGAAATCGAGACGTTGAAGGTAATTAATAGAAATACTTTACTGAAAACTGAGATGACTCAGCTTCACAATCTTTGCTTGGAGGCACAGGAGGAAAGAGACCGTCTTAAAAGACAAACAGGCAACTTTGACCGCTGTGCCATTGAATATGAGGATAATTTAAAAGCCATGTCAGAGCTACGGTCTCAACTCTCTTGTGCCTATGAAACAATTGAAAAGCTTAAATTAAATATTAACAAATTAGAGTCTTCTCATACACAAAGTCTGTATGAAGAACTGGTCATCTCAAATCTAGGTAAAGACTGTATTAGGTCCACTGCAACAATTGACTTGACAGGTGATGACTCTGTGTCACATACATCAACTCAATTCAATTGTAACAGCAAAAACAAATTAAAGAAATATATTAAATTGCAAAAATTCATTAAAAAAACTAAAAAATTAATAAATGGAAATAATATTTACAAAAATCATATAAACCTATCAAAAAAATATAAAAATGTTTTAAATCAATGTAAAATGTTTTCATGTGAGGTTGAATCAGTAAAGAATAAATATGAAACTGACATTCTCACATTAAATTCTAGGATTACAAGTCTTCATAATTCTCTTCAAGATATGACAGATAAATATAGTTGTGCCCAGCAACAAATAGGGGAGCACATATTGGCCATGGATGAGGTTCTGCTACTGTCTCAATACAATGAACAACGCTTCTTGTCATTGACCAACAATTGCCAGTGTGGTTTTAATGGGACAAATGCGGAGCCTCCATTGTTATCATGTGAGCCCAGTGTGCAGAGTGACAGTTTCATAGAAAAAGTCAGTGTAAATAAAAGTGAAATTCTGTTATTTAGTGATGATATAGGGAAAAATATTGGTACTAAATTATATCAGTCCTCCGGCAAAATTGTAACAAATCATTGTATGCCCGGAGCCACCCCTGTAACCATTTTCAACAAAGTCTTGTGTGGAAATTACACAAATAACACAACTTTAATATTGCTTTTTGGGAGAAGGGGAAATGTAGGACAAAATGAATTGTTGTCATTTATTGATAAATTAAAATCACTTAATGTAGAGAATATTGTCTTGCATACATTTCCTTACATCAAAGGTGCACCAAAGGAAAATAAAATTAGATATAAGTTAAATATGCTATTGCACAATTCATTAACTACTAACAATATACAATTAAATTGTGACTTAGGTACACTACCTAATTTAATGGACATAAATTGTATATTTAAAAATAAGTATGTATTGACAAAGGATAGGTTCCGCCTACCTAATTATTATTTACAACAGATAGCTACTATGCTATCTTACTTTTTATTTACAACTAAAGCTAAACATTTAGCTTTTCAGACAACTGCTTCTATTGAGCAGCTAGCTTTTGAGACAACTGCTTCTATTGAGCAGCTTAGCTTAAGAGAATGTAGTGATACTTGCAGTAGCACTTCATTAAGTATTAATAATTTAAATTAGATAGTGTGACAATAGAGGCAAACTCTAGCAATAATTTAGTACAACTCAGCTCAACGTGTAATATTACTAACAACAACTGTTTAAACTTGATGCATCAAAACATGCAAGGTATGTTGGGCAAAGAATTAGAATTGGAGTTGTTTTTAAAATCAAGAAAAATTGATGTCCTATGCATTACCGAACATTGGCTTAGAGAATGCCAAATCATCTTTAACTTTGATCAGCACCAAGTTGCAAGTTCGTTTTGCAGATTGTCGGCGATTCATGGGGGCTCTTTGATTATTGTTAATAAAAATTTAAAGTATAAAGAGCGTAATGACATCGTGTGTCTGTCTGTAGAACACTCTTTGGAGGTAGCCTGTATAGAGATTGAGAATTGCATTATTTTAAGTGTTTATAGACCACCAAGTGCATCTTACGATTTTTTTGAAGCAAAGTTGGAGGAAATTTTGTGTAAAGTTAGTTTTAAGAACAATAAGTATATTATTGTATGTGGTGACTTCAATATAAATTTATTAGAAAATACCTCCATTAGTAAAAAATTCAATCTGTTATTAAAATCTTACAATCTTGTTAACTTGTTTCTTGAGCCCACTAGAATTACAAGCTCCACTGCTACATGTATAGATAATGTATTTACAGATGCAGAGGCAATGCAAACCTCAATTACAACTGATCTTAGCTCAGATCATTGTGGACAGTTAGTGGCGCTAAAATGTAAAGTGGTGAAACAAGTAAATAAGAGCAGTGTGTTTGTTCCAGTAAATAAAAAGCGAATGGTGAGATTTAGACATAATATAGGTAAACACCTACCTTTATTACCGGTAGGTACTACCGTTGATATACAATACAACAATCTAAGTGATTGTATTAATAAAGAGTTCAACACCATCTTTACCCCAAATAAAGTCTCTCATTCGCAGTGTAAATCGTTTAGTGATTGGGCGACAGCGGGAATTTATAAAAGTAGACAACGGTTGTATGACCTTTACGCTGAAAAGTCATACAATCATAATGAAGAATTTATTCTTTATGTTCGAAATTATTCGAAATTATTTAAGAAAGTTTGTTACGCGGCCAAGTCCTTAAATATTAAAAACAAGATTAAAAATAGTAGCAATAAAACTAAAATGACTTGGAAGATAATTGATAGTGAAACTGGAAGAGTCAGGGATCGCAATCAAGACATCGAACTATGTGTCGATAACACTATAATCAAATCTAACGAAGAGATAGCGATTGTTTTTGATAAGTACTTTTCTGACATTCCAATTTCGACTACAAAGTCTCTTCAATCATCTCCCGCCCTCGCTGAATCGCTGCTCAAAGATAATGTAAACGAGTGCAAGGTCAGTTTTACATTCCGACCCATTGGTGCCGACGATATAGTGAGGATATTTAGAACCATAGATATTAAGAACACTACCGATCTTTGGGGTATTTCTGTAAAAATAATTAGTAGCATAATTGATGTAATTGCTCCCCATCTAGCTATAATTTTCAACAATTGTATTAAAAGTGGCGAGTTTCCCGATCTAATGAAACATAGTAAAGTCATTCCATTATTTAAAGCAGGTAGTATGTCCGACCCCAGTAACTTTAGACCGATTTCCGTACTACCTACTTGTAGTAAAATATTTGAAAAAATTATATTAAATCAACTGGTAAGTCATTTTAACGTAAACAAATTATTACATAATAATCAGTTCGGTTTTACCAAGGGTCGCTCGACAGCCGATGCCGGTGTTGAGTTATATAGATATATAATTAAGGCTTGGGAGGAGTCGCATGACGCTTTAGGTGTTTTCTGCGACTTATCCAAAGCATTTGATTGTGTCCAACACGAGACCTTAATCGGGAAACTCCGCCATTATGGCATCAAGAATACCGCACTGAATCTTCTGACTTCCTATTTACACGGAAGAACTCAGAAGGTTGAAGTGAATGGTAAGAGGTCCTCTGGGTCGGCAGTAGATATGGGGGTACCACAGGGCTCAATTCTTGGCCCTTTCCTCTTTCTTGTTTATATAAATGATCTACCTTTCATGGTAGAGAGAAAACATCAGATAGTTTTGTTTGCTGATGACACGTCCTTGATTTTTAAAATCAAACGACAAATAACAAATTTTGACGATGTGAACAATGCTCTGTCTTCGATTGTCCATTGGTTTAGTATGAATAACCTTCTACTTAATGCAAAAAAGACAAAATGCATTAAATTTTGTGCAAAAAATTCAAGGATTATGGATACTAGACCAATTATAAACGGTGAGGAATTGAATCTGGATGATACAACTGTATTTCTCGGAATCACCATGGATTCAAAACTTCAGTGGTCCCCTCATATTAACGGATTGGCGAAGAGACTTAGTTCTGCAGCCTACGCGGTTAAAAAAATTCGCTCTCTAACTGATGTCGATACAGCTAGACTTGTTTATTTTAGTTACTTTCATAGCTTAATGACTTATGGCTTATTATTATGGGGTCATGCTGCTGATGTCGAAACTATTTTCATCCTGCAGAAGAGGGCTATTCGTGCAATCTATAATTTAAAATGTAGGGAATCTCTTAGAGATAAATTCAAGGAAATTAATATACTTACCTTTCCCTCGCAATATATTTATGAAAATATTATGTATGTATACAAAAATAGTGATAAGTTTACTAGAATAGAACATACGCACAATGTTAATACACGGAACAAACGCAGGCTGCAATTTCCCCGTACTAGACTATCTAAAGTTAGTAATTCTTTTTTGGGGAAAGGGATACTCTTCTTTAATAAAATCCCAGAAGCTCTTTTATCACTGCCTTTCAATAAATTTAAGAAATGTATTAAAGAAAAGCTGTGTAAAAAGGCTTACTATAAAGTCAACGATTATCTAATTGATAAAAGGGCCTGGGACTAGTGCTAGACAGGCTACTTCTAATTAATTTGCGATATTTGTTATAAATAACTGTTGTTTGATGATTTGCTGTTTTAAAAGAGTACCGAGAGTTTTTTACGCCGGCTTTTTCTCTCGGCCTACACCCTCTGTCTTCTTTGCCGATGAGTAGGGATGCCTTCAAATTTAATGACGTGGAATAAGTGATACATGTATCTTACGTTCCATAATAAACATATTTTTTTTTTTTTTTTTTTTTTATTACATTATTTGGTCTTTTTTGCGTCTGAGACGCAACCTAACTTTGGGCTAGTTACTACCACAACACGCACATTACACGCCTAAAAAGTACCTTATTCCTTTTTCTTTTCTTTCCATATTTTTTATTATTTTACTTTTTTGATTATTATTGTTTTGTGTGTTTCGTTAGTAATAAATGTTATATTGTGTTACTATATATGTAAATAGTTCCTAAGTAACTTCTCCCAGGCAGGTAAGGAAAAAACAAACGAAATATGCTGTGCTCGACCTCGTGCCTCAATTAGAAGAGATAAAGTAAACGAGATATCACATTGTTTCAGGTTACGCCTTCGTCGTTCGTGACTGCGCCGCCTCTTGTGTAAACAGGGATTTGTCCGAAATCGGCTTACTTTACAAGACATGCACAATTTGCCACTCCGATCTATGCAACGGCGCTAACTTCACTTCATTTTCTTTGAAAACAATTATCTTACTTCTAATTTCAATCTGGTTTAAGTACACATAGTTTGCATGTAGAAGTCTGGTTTCTTTATTCAAAATAGGTATTTATTAAATACAACAGCTGCTAAATGTATCTGTAATCAAGTCTTACCAAAAATATCCATGTAATATTGAAATCGAAAATGTTATTTTTTTCCAATTATCATAAATATGCACTTTCTTTTACGAACTAGCGAACTCTTGAATTGGCTCCCAGGAGGTCTTCGCTTGGAGATACGACCTCCAAATATTAAGAGTGGTTACTCCTTCCTCAAAGGCCGGCAACGATCGGCTGTGTTGTCTGCCTTTTATAATCTTACATAAACAAAAATAATAATAAAAGATGAGTCTGTCTTAGATTCGTTTGCTGTATTTATTTGTTTTCTTGTTTTACATTTAGGTTTATTTTTATATTTTGATAATGTGTTCTGTTGTAGTATATTTTCTTTATTTCATCATGTTCTTATGTTAACAGTAACTAACGAGTGAACTAGGTTATTTTTTAAAATGGCACTGTGATGTTTTATTTCAAATTAAGCAATTGTTTTTATTTTATTTTTCAATAAATACATTAAACTAAACTGAATATTTAAATTAAATCTAAAATAACATTTCCACCAATTATAATTGCGTTGCACAATGTGAAATATGACCTCATAGACGGATTATATTATTCTATGCGTGGAGGTTTCATTTAAAACATACTACGGTATTCAAACAATATTTCACCTATTAATTGTGCACAAGAATTTGTATTAACTGAATTTAAAGTTTTTTTATTAGACATTGTGTACATTTTAGTTTATATTCTTCTTTACTCTTCATTTCTGAGGGCCATGTTGGTGGTGTCGCAAAACTTCTTCAACTTTTCCCTGTCTTCGGCAAGCGCCCTCCTTCTGCGCCTGGGTAAGACCTGTAGGGGCCTTTACTTGATCGGTCCAGCGGGTAGAAGTTCCACTTCGAGGTCTGGTGCCCTCCACTTTGCCAGTCACGATGAGTTTAGTTTCTATATGGTATAAACAATTCTGTATTTAAATAAAACTAATTAGCTATTACAATATACCTTATTGATATTAATACGTACTAAAACGTAACTGTATCACGCTTCACGACGTAAAATATCAGCTGCTAATGCGATGGGATATTAGCGAAAAAAAATTGAAACCAAATTTAAAAAGGTGATTTCTCGCATTTACCATGTAGAATTAAAGTAAATATATCAAGCTGCTTTTTATGTAAGTATATTAAAGTATAAAATCAGTAATCAATTATAATAATGATTTCTAATAAAAAAAAAATCGCCTTCAAATACATAAATTTGTATTTTACCAATAAAATCAGCAAAGGATTCGCCTGGACTGAATCACTCACACATCCGCATAGCACTCTGAGTGATGCACGGGATGCGTGAAACGCTTTTCCACCTTAGATATACATATATAAATATAGACATATATAAATTGAACATCAAAACATTTCAATCTCACATAGATGCCTAAACGTAATTCCAGGCGTTTAAAATTTTCATCTAGAGTGATAATTGTGTTTATTACATTATAATGAATTGCATCAGTAGTCTCCAGTCTAACAATTGTGTCTCTCTATTTAAAGAGATTATATACTTATAGTATACAATATATCGTAATATATATAAATCACGTGTCCCGTTGTTTGTCCGCGATGGACTCCTAAACTACTTAACCGATTTTAAATCAAATTTGCACACCGTGTGCAGTTTGATCCATATGATATGTGTATGATAGCTTACATCTTAATTTGTAGCTACTATATTATTTTATTGCAAATTATTTGTTTATTATTTGAGTCACAGTTCTAACAGATGGCGATGTGTTGAAAGTACCAAAGTTGTGAAACTGAAAAAAAAAAAATTGTCCACCCGCGCCGGGACGGGCTACTAGTACACTATAACTTATAGAATACTAGCAGACTCGGCCAAGCGTTACAATGACTAAGGTTTTTGTTATATTACATAGTAGTAAGCTATTCGCGGATAGAAGAACACCAGTCATGGGGATCACCATGCTTTTTTGGTGGTTATGCCATTAAATTATAGCTTATGTGAAACGTTGGTACTTTCAACACAGCGCCATCTGTTAGAATTGTATCAAATAATAAACAAATATTTGCAATAAAATAACATTTCGGGTTCAGATGTAAGCTATCTTATAAGTTAGATCAAACTGCACACTGTGCGCAAATTTTATTGATATCGGTTCGGTAGTTTAGGAGTCCATAGCGGACAAACAACGTGACACGTAATTTATATATATTAAGATTAGTATAGATAATGACTGTTCAAAATCTTATAACACAAATTACTTCATTTGAAATATAATATATAATATTATAGGACAAAATGTTAACGACACTTACCTTTTTAGACGATAAATCTCTACAAATGTATTTTTTTTATTTAAACACCATCTATTGCATGTAAAGAAAACAAGAAACAGATTACAAACAAAGTTAGTATGGTATGAAGATAATAGATGTCGCTATTTAACAATAAATTGTAAGTTGCGCAATTTGATTGAAAAACCAAGACAGCTGTAAAGTATTAACTATTAACTGTAAACTACAATACTGTATAATTGTATATAGCGTATTATCTATACTTAGGAACATGATCATATTATAGTTCATTACTAATTAAAGCGATAATTAATTATTGGCTATTGATAATAAATAGTACTCATATAAATTTTCATCCTATACACTTATATTAAAAAGCTGAAGAAATGTACTTGGAATCAGGAACTTGGTTCTTGGAACATTGGATCTATGGAAAAACGCTGGTAAAACCGCGGTCACATACGGTATTTTGTAATCCATCAATATAATGTGTTGGAATGTCGTGCATATAATATATGTATACTCAATTAATTTCCTGCTAGATAAATACCAAACAATATCTACACCATACAAACATACCATACATAAAGCCGGTTGCAGACCGAAAACTAAGCTATGCCAAGGCTAAACTAAGCTATGCCAAGGCTAAACTAAGCTATGCCAAGCAAGCTAGGCTAAGCTAAGCTATAAATAAATAGCGTGCACACCAACAGCTAAGCCAAAGCTCAGTCAGTGTGGCGAAGGATGTGCAAATGGTGTGCGGGGTAGCGGGAGGGGCTTAGCTTAGCTCGTGTAGCTGCGCATCGGCATACACAACTAACTTAGCTTCGCATATTTTAGTTAGCTCACATAGCTTAGTTCGCATAGTTTGCGGTCTGCACACAAGTATGGAAATCTGCGTCAGCTATGCGAGCTAAGCTAAAGTAACTTAGCTTAGCTCTTGGTCTGCAACCCGTATTATAGAAAAACATAAAAGAACTTAAAATTGTTTATTAATCACAATTTAAATATAAACTAATAATTGGTAACAAATTATGAAACTATTAGACAGAAATCCATAATGCGAGGACATATTTTCACAAATAAAATACTAATTATGACATCTATTAATAATTTAATAACATCAAAAACATTCACATCTGTTATACTACATTTTTGTCATACATTATAACTTGTACGCACACATGTCCCAATTACAATGACAGATTGAAACCTATTGTTAGATGAATGAATGTACAATAAATACATAAATAATGATACTGATTGGGCTAAGAAACGAGAAGTGTTATTCTTCCAGTTCCACGATTTATCCTAAGTTGGTTAGAGTTACTTTGTTGCATCCTTGAGATAAGCAATTAGATCTGCGCGCTCGTTGGCTTTCTTTAAACCAGCGAAGACCATCTTAGTTCCAGGGATGTATTTCTTGGGGTTTTCCAAGTATTCAAAGAGAGTGTCGTCGCTCCAGGTAATGCCTGTAACGAAGAATAGTATGTAAATTTTGAAGCTGCTGAAGTTTAAGCATTAAAATAATACAATTTGAAATTTGATCTATTTGATTTTAATTTTAATTTGACCTGACTGAATTGTATGCTTAGAATGCATAGTATGACTTCTGAGAACATTTAAAAGAGGCTAGACTAAGCTATAATATGTTTGTTAAAGAATAAAGACTATACAGTTTACTCACCCACTACCTACCTATTTTTTAGATTTTATTAAAAAGACAATGCAAAAATATTTTTTTATGCCCAGGCTAGCTAATTCTCTACAATAATAATAGGCATTCTTATCAATGTGACTTGGTTACGCAGTCAAGGTCTGATTTTATTCTTATCTAATCCTAGAATAGATTATAATTACAGTATGTAACTATTCAAAATTAAAAATTTTACTATAATACATATTTAATCTTATCTGCAATTTTAATCAATAAATTCTAATATATTCAAATATGAAATGAACATATAGAATAAAAAATATAAAAATTATCTTAATAGTAAAGATTTGTAATGAATACAGATTTTCCGACAGTTTAGATGTGTATGAATGTATACCTTTAGCCTTGTTGGCATCTGAGTATGAGAATCCTGGAGCTTGGCCAGTTTTGCGTCCGTAGAATCCATGAAGGTTGGGCCCTACTTTGTGTTTACCACCAGCCTCAACCTGTTACAAAATAAGAATTCTAATAAGTTTATTATGGGCTAAACTTTTACCACATATTACACATACATTTAACACACATGTCTATGGTACATTTGAATTTAATGCTTAAGAAATGAAGACTAGAAAAAATGTTAAAGGTTGAGTAACTCAATGTAAGCTAATAATCATTCAACTATTTAAAATTATGAAAATGTGGCTTAATACTCACGGTGTGGCATTGGGCACATCTTTGGACAAAGATTTTCTTTCCATTTTCAGAGTTACCAGCTGGTACACCCATTATGTTTCTGAAATAAATAGTTAAAACATTAATAATACCAGGGATATATGTAGGCTTACACTCGCGTTTTATATTAAATCATCACATTTTCCTAGAAATATATTACATAATACAAAGGTCAATGACGAAATGCTCATTGGTACATACAAATACCTTTGTTATAAGTTTAAATCAGAGATACCGTATTCTAATGTGGACTTGGCTCTAGTTTGCATCCAAACTGGGTCAGGATCACATGGAGATCAATGTCAGGTGAGTAGTCTAGGGCGGGATGACGTTATTACGTAAGGGTAATTTTTTTTAATATTCTAAGGCACATTACGAATAATGTGCTTAAAACAAGAGTTTAAACCATATTACTTTTATACTTTCCTCAATATTTAGCGAATAAGAAGCATAAAATGTCATTACACAATATTTAAGGTTATTTCATCAATAGGTCTTCAATATATAAGACAAAATAATTTAAATGAAAGAGGAAACTACGTGGATAATTAATAAAATATACTCACTTTTTGTGTGCTTAGTGAAGTAAAATACTAAAAACAATTTTCCTGTTCAACTATGAAATGCCAACGCCAAAAATACGTGCTATACCAACGCTAAAATTACACGACTGAACACGAAGAATGACGAAAAGTTCGATTACTTTTTTTTTTTTTTTAATTTATTTATTAGCCGGATACAAAGTCCATTGGCAGTTTAAAAAAAGAAGTATAACAAAATATCTTACAAAAATAACTATACTAACTTAACATAAAATACAATCAATTTATATAATACAATGGTGAGCTTTAAATTTTCTCAACCGTGTTTTTTATATAATAGTAAATAGCTTTGAATAGAACTGGATATTTCAGTAAATCTTGGACACGGCGGGGAATTTCTATTTGTGATGATTGACATTGATGACTACCATTTGCAGTGACTGATGAGTCTAAAGCTGATCTTGTCGGGTTATTTGCTAAAGAATTTCCAAGTTTAACTGTAGTCTGATTATTCTCATCAAAATCCATCAACTTCATAATATCCGTTACTAGTATTAATCGTTGAAATTTAAAGGTCGGGCAACTTAAGATGAGGTGGGATAAGTCGGCCTCATTTCCTCCACAGTATGTACATCTGTTATTATTTATAATTTTAAAACGAAATAAATGGCTTGGAGTCTGACAGTGGCCAAACCTCAAACGATTAATAATGGTTATAAATTTACGTTCATTGGCTCCTTTGTATTTATCATACCAAGGTTTACATGGGAGTTCCTTTTGGATCTCTGCATACCAACTACCTTTATGCTGTGAGGATAATTTCCAATAGCTTTCCCATAACTTGCGACTTCTTTGTTTTAAGTCGAAAAGAAAATCCGTAAAAGGAACTCTGCATGTAATACTATGATCCTCATCATAATTAGAATTGACAATACCATCTACAATATCATTTCCCTTGATACCCCTATGAGAGGGCACCCATTTAAATGTTACTGGAGTATCCAAAGATATCAATGTTTCTCTAATTTTATACAATAAATAATTATTTCTATAATGAGTATGACATTTGTCTAAAGCCATTAACACACTTTTTGCATCTGAAATTATTAGGAACTCCACATAGTTATCATTATTTTGTAAACTTTGTAAGTACAATACAACTTGATAGATAGCATAAGCTTCAGCTGTAAATATGCTGCAAGTATTACTTAACTTAAAACATTTTGAGGTTTTAGCCTGAGGATCATAGTAACCCGATTTCACTGCAGATGAAGATTTAGACCCATCAGTGTACACTTTGTAACTGTTAGGCTTGGTACAGCAATAATCAAGAAAGTCTATATTATCTACTACACTGGACATATCTATATTTAATTTACACATAAGAGCTTTATATTTACAGAGATATACAGGCCATAGTTCAGATTTGTACATATTATCAGATAAATCAGTCATAAAGTTCATAATTCCCAATAATTCAGGGATCTGGTTATTGAGAACATTAGTCGCTGTTATACTTGAAGGCAAATCTGGTGTATTAGTGATAGTTATAGAATAAGAAAGTTTTGGAAGAAGAACATCATTCTGAGAAGTTATAACTTTCAGGCAAAATTTTTCAGCAATTAATACTCGCCGAATACATAGTGGTTCTACACATGACTCAACCTCCATAGAATTGATAGGAGTGGTACGCATTGCACCAGTAACAATTCTAAGAGCAATATTTTGGATAACATCGAGCTTTTTTAATAATATAGGACTAATATTCATATATGCCAGACAACTATAATCAAAATGACTACGTACTAAGCTTTTATATAATAAACAAAGAATTTTTGGATCAGAACCCCAAAAAGTTCCTGCTAAGGACCGCAAAATATTGATACCTTTCAAAGCTCTACTACAAATATAGTCAATGTGTTTGGTAAACTTTAATTTAGTGTCAAAAATTACACCAAGAAACTTTTTTTCGCTATTTTGAGGGATTAAATTATTGTTATACTTAACATTTACATTAGTATCAATACCATAAGCTAAAACTGAACTTTTACTACTATTTATATTTAATTTAAGTATCTCAGTATAATAGTAGTTAAGTTGACATAAAGCTGAATTAACTTTTGCTTGAGTAACCTGTAAATTACTGCCTACACTATATATTAAGATGTCATCGGCAAATTGTAATATTTTTACAGATTCAGTCACATATCTATATATTTGTGAAGTATAAAGGTTATACAGGATTGGAGATAAAGAAGACCCTTGCATCAACCCCTTGAATGCTAATTTTGGACCATGAAAAACATTATTGTATTTAATGTATAAGGAACGACCATAATACATATGGAAAATCCATTTTAAAAGCTTTCCTGGGAAGCCCAAGGAATATAGCACCCTAATTAATTGGTGAAGATCTACATTATCATATGCCCCCTGAACATCAAGGAAAACACAAATTGCAGTAGAACCTGATAACAAACACTTCTTCATATCAGTCAGGTAAGCTATAAAACTTTCTGCTGCACTTTTGCCTTTTCTGAATCCAAACTGACAAGAAGGAATAAGTTTCTGGTTTTCAACAAAATAGTCCAGTCTAATCTTAATCATTTGCTCAAACAATTTCCCTACACAAGATGTTAGAGAAATGGGTCTGTACGAATTAAAATGATCGTTGGGTTTGTCAGGTTTTAATACTGGTATGACACATTGCAACCTCCAGGATTCTGGAATCAATTGCTGAGACCAAAGGGAATTTAAAATATTAAGTAGAATATGTTTTACAGAAATATGTAGATTTTGAAGCATAATATAAGGAATATCGTCAAGACCAGGGGTTGTATTCTTTCTTGAAGACAAAGCCATGTCAAGTTCTTCAAAACAAAAAGAGTTAAGTAGAAACTTGCTCCACTGACTTCCATCATTAAATTCAAATAAACCAGAAATATTATCGTTGTTATTACTAGGCTGCCCTAACTTCTCTAAAAAACTTGCTATCCACTCATCATTTTTAGACACATTTCTATTAATGTTAATTCTCTTAAATCTTCTAATAAAATTCCACACTCGGGATACTGGAGTGAATCTATTAAAAGACGAACAAAGACTTTTCCAACTGTCTTTCTTAGCCATTTTTATAATAATTTTTTTCCTCGAATCTATTTTCTTATATTCTATATAATTGTCCATTGTCATATTACGTCTATAATTAGCTAACGCTTCTTTTGATTTGGTTACAGCCTCGGCACAAGTATCATTCCACCAAGGAGCTGGAGGAGCAGACTTTTTACTAGAAGATTTATGCTTTAACAATGGAACACAGTTTTCTTTTAAACTAAGTAGTAATTTAGAAAATTCATCATATTGAACTAAAGGATCAATTGTTGAAGGAGAAAATTTATCAAATATATCTTTGGATTTGTCATTGTACATATTCCAGTTTGTTTTATTATATAAATACTTATGTATAGACTCTTGAACTGTATATTTTTGAGTTGAGGTAATGATGTTAACAAAAGTAGGTAAATGATAGCTCCCTAAAGGGTCATCACCGACATACCACTCACAAAGTGGTGCAATATCAGGGCTAACACAAGTAACATCAATAGCTGATGCATTATTACCAGGTCTAGAAATAGTAGTAGGGTCACCAGAATTTAAAATACATAAATCAGCATCATCAAATATATCAAATAATTCACGACCTCTTGAATTGGTAGTATCACAACCAAAAGCTATATTGTGAGCATTAAAATCACCAGAAACAAGACAAGGCTTGGGTAATTGCAAAATAATCTTTCTCAAATTAATCAAACTAATTGAGCTATTATTTGGTGGACAGTAGACACAGAGCACTGAGACAGGACCACATCCTGTTATTATAGAAATAGCTATAAATTGAATATTTTGATAGAAAGTAGTTTTTAAGACCTTAAATTTAATATCATTTTTTATTAAAATACCTACACCGCCATGTTCATTTTTAGCATTTTTTCCTATGTAGTTATAGCCAGAGATTGATAAATAGGGGTTTGAATCTTTTAACCAGGTTTCATTGAGAAGACACACATCTATGTTATTTTGAATTAATGATGATTTAAGTAAAGCCTTTTTATTATTGACACTCTGAATATTATGTTGCATTATTTTTAAAACAGCCATTATTTGGTAAGATTTTCTATTAATATATCTTTAATGTGTGTGGTTGTGTTTGTTTTATTCGAATTAGCTAATGTAACTAAGGTTTTTATTATTTTTTGTAAAAAGATATCATCTTTTACAAGGTAGTCATAGGTCAAGGTGTTGGAGTTAGTATTTGGTGTTTGAACGGTTGAAACCGGTGCTGTGATAGGGGACTCATGACTATTTTCAATTTTCTTAAACGGGGTAGACTTAGTTTTCAATGCAAATGTCAATGATTTGTCTGTTTTCGCTTTGGTCAATGCAGGAAAATCTTTGTTTGATACTACTGTTGAATACATTCTGGTCAAGTAATTTGTTTCATGTTTTTTACGTTGTTCTATTTTAATGGGACAAAACTTCGATATAGCTAGGTGGTCCCCACCACAGTTGCAACACTTCAAGATGTCTGACGAGCACTCCTTGTAGGAATGTGCACCTGAACATCTTGAACATACATCATCATTTCGACATATTTTCGCATGGTGCCTAAACTTCATGCACTTGAAGCATTGCATCAGTGGTGGCACATAAGTATATACCCTGTACCTCCACTTGTCCAGAAAAACATATTGTGGGAGGGAAGTGCCTACAAATGTTACACTCACCGTAGTGAGAGGGACTATTTCCTGACCTACTTTCTTGGTGAACCGTCTTACAGCTATAATTTCGGCATCCGCCATCAGTTTTTCATACAGTTCTGCATTGCTCGACTCCTTGTCGACGAATCTAATAATGCCGGTTCTCTCCACCGACGCTGCTGGTATGTACGCCTTCAAATTGTTTTCCTTAAGACAACTATGGCTTAGGAAGTCATTTGCTGCTACCGCCTGTTTGAAGACTACCATTATTTTGTTCGCATTTAATCTACGCTTTTCAACAATGCCCTTTACATTTTTGAAAAATTTCGAGAGATATAAGGGGTTTTTGTTCCCAATTTTCTCATTAATTCCTTCAACATAGATCGGGAATTCCTCCTTAGAGCTGTTGTCCGGGTATGACCTCTTATATTCAGGTTTAAAAAAGGGTTTGTACTTATCGTCTGGTGACGAAGACGCCGCTGGAAGCTGCTCCTTCATTTTTCGCTTCTTTGTTGTCCGCGGTGTCGCCATACACCCATCGTCATCTCCGCCGCTCTCCGGCTCCATTACGACTAGTCCCAGCTAGGTATTTCGTTAGTTTACCAACTTATTTGAATTTATTGAAAAAATTGTTTAAAAAAGGCGCCCTTCCAGTTCCCGCCAAAAAAGGAAGTCAAAAGTTCGATTACTGCTACCCAGTGCTTCCAGATCCCAAAAGTAAAATTACAGTGTTGTCAGCTAAAAAATATAGTAGTTTCTTAAAACAATACAGCAGATTCCAAATTCGATTACAGTAAAATTACAGTAAAAGTTTGTTTAAATATTAAAAGAAAAATAAGATGCTGTATTAATTTATTTGTAAATTCATATCATTGTAAGTTATTCTAAAATAATTTCCTCATGATTTTGATAAATTTTTGCATTCATCTTCAAAATCATTTCATTAGTGGGATTAAATTTCGACGAATTTTCAGAATTTCGACGAATGGCTTGCTGAGCTAACATATTTTCTTTAATAGTATTTGTGATCAGACAGTTCCTCTGCTTGGTTTTTATACTATTAATTTCACTAAACTTGCGTTCGCACTCAGCGTTTGAGTGAGGCAAAGATAATACTAGACGGTTAGTTTTTGCTAAGCTTAGTTCTGATTCATTGGGGAATTCCCCGCACTTAAACTAATATGTAGGTAACAATCCTACTCTACATTGTCTATAGATAGAGGTCAGTGGTTCTGGGTTCTAGATTAGGTTGCAAATTTATATTTCGTATTTTGTAATACGTAAAACGTATTAAATTTGATTAATTTGATAATATATATGAACGGAAATTAAATACAGTATTTTCATACACTGTATTTTATCATTACAGTATACAGTAGAAAAGTCTAAAATACAGTAAATCTACTGTAATTACAGTGTATCTGGAAGCGCTGCTGCTACCTAAGTACCTAGACCTGTGCCTGCGGGTTTAGGGTTGCCACTTGCGGAGTGTATAAAAAGTGGAACTACTAAATTTGACATTTTTGACAGATACTTTGTTCGAACGCTAGTTCAACTTTTATTTTTTTATATTGTTAAGACAAGCGTAACAAATTATTAAAACTGCTGCTCGAATAATAATACCGAGGGTGAAGGAGGTTGGTGAAGCAGAAAATCAAAATCATGACATTCGCAAGAGAGATGCCGCCATGACAAAATTTGATTGAATTTAGGGTTGCAAATTATGAAGCCTAGTTGAAATAAAATATTTAATTTATCTAGATAAAAATATGTTAAGTACTTCTTGTTTTATATTAAGTATTGTTTAAAAAAAATATTATAAGAAAATTCTTCTAAAAAATTATTAATCCGGGTAAGAGCCGTCCACACCCAAAGAGGATCAATGTAAGCGATTGATTGGATTTCAATACAGAAAAAGTCAGTCTAAAACATTGATATTATACAAAAAACCCAAGATGCACAGTCTCGAATAAAGTATCGCTCGAAAGTGTCCCGAAACACTATTTCTGTCCCTTTCTATAACAGTATGTCTATAACAGTATATGTTACAAGCATATATTATTGCAAAATCAACCTTACGCGAATTGCTTAAAGTTGTTATTACAACGCAGTGTATACGTACTTAAAGCAATAAAATTTTACGACCGACCGTAGTCGGTAGGACAAGGTATTGAGTAGAATCGAACATGACTTTTTTATTTACAACTATTTAACATAATTTTAAATTTATCCGACTTTTCGGGTGCTTTACAGCGTGCGTGGTCACGGTGACTGAAGACAAAAGGTGTTGGATGTTAAATAGTTGTAAATTTATAATAATACATAACTTTAATCCGGTTAAAAAGTTTTTTCTTTAAATTAAAAAGAAATGTTAAATTGGCTACCTCCTGACCTACACTTTATATAGCGTAAATATATTTGTCAAAAACTACACACAAAAAAGTTCAAAAGTACATAAATTTATTTATAAAAAAAACACAATTAAATAACATCGACTCCACTTATTAGACGCGAGACTATTTGAAATGAGCGCACAATTTAGATTTTTTGTATATCAATGGTCTAAAAAAATAATGACGGACGTCATACGACATTACTGCTGATATATTAACAAAATACAAAAGAATCGCACTATCGACGACACGCAGGGCTGTCAATCGGTCTGTATATTTTTCGATTGTCATCTGTCAAAAAATAAAACAATAATTTCGAAGACGATGATGACAATGAACATTGAACAAGCTCACTGCTCATGTTCAACTTCAACCTAAGGCTTCAAATTTCAAAAATATAAGTAGAATCTCGAATACGGCGGATGTAATATTCTATTGACTAACTTTTTATTTTCATTAGTTTAATCGATTACGAATAAATGCAATAAATTATATAAGAAGATCGGAAGTGAAAAGTATAACAATTTGTAAATGAAGTGTTTCATTAAGCCGCATGTAGTAAATTTTTTTGCAAGATTTGTCTTAAAATGATTTATAGAGACAGTAATATTGAATGTGGACTGATAGGTTGTGTAAGGCATAAAAAGTAATAAAAATATTCTCTCGAAACAAACTAATATTTGTTATCAATTAATTTTCGGTGAAATTGAACGAAAGTGTTTGAGAACTTACCACATGTAACGCAACACTAAATATATTGGTAAGTAATTAGGTAAAGGACTTGTTTAATTTACTGTTTTAAAATTAATTTCTTTAGTTCAGTATTATTTTTGCCAGATAAAACCAAGATATATTTGTACTAAGAGAAACTCACAATCTAGTAAGTCATGGCTAAGGCTTATGTGGTGCTCAGCTTTCATGAAACATTGTTACACCAATCTGATGTTGATCTTTTGAATGGGCCTTACTGGCTAAATGATACCATAATATCATTCTATTTTGAATATTTGGAGAAGGTGCTATTTAGCGATGTGAATGACATTCTTTTTGTTTCACCTGAAGTTACTCAATGTATAAAAATGGTTACAACTGAAGAAATCAAGATTTTTTTAGAACCTTTGAACATAGATTCAAAGAAGTTCGTGTTCTTTGCTTTGAATGATAATAGTTCACCTGATACTGCTGGTGGAATGCACTGGAGCTTATTAGTATACTCCAAAATCGAAAATTGTTTCTTCCACCTTGATTCATCATCTGGTATAAATCATGATGTTGCTTGGGATTTTGCAAGTCATCTAATGACATACTTTTGTAGAGGAGGTAAGGTATTTAATCAATCAACATATAGTAACCAAATTTTTTTATTTAATAATAAAACCTATAATCTTATGAAACTCTAAAATGTTATAAAACATAAAACTACATATTTAATTTTATACATAGATTTAACTATTTTAAAGTATTAGATGTTTTTCAGATCTAATTAACTTTGTGGATAAAGAATGTGTACAACAAAGTAATGGCTATGACTGTGGTGTGCATGTTATTTGTAACACAGAACGCCTGGCTGAGTATGCTAGATCACATAGACAGATTTCATCTTGTGATATGACATTCAGCATTAACACAAGCGCTAAGAGGAAAGATATTATCTCAATTATACAGAATCTTGCTAGTGGATGATAATTCATGTAAATCTGATTATAGTTTTAGTAAATTGTTTTGTTTGATGTATATGTATCATTTAAAATTATCTCTAATGAAATAAATAGATCAAAATATTTGTTTACTCAAAAGCATATAATTAAATACGTAATTGAAAGACACTTATATTAGAAAAATCTTTATTTCAGAATATTAAATGGCCATATATTACTTTTATTAACATTTTATGTGATATTAATCTTATACTTATTAAGTCCATTTGAAAAAATGAAACCATGCCATAAAAATAGAAGCTTCAAATTTTTGTAACCACTGGTTTTTGAACCATTTTAATTTCTGTAATCAGGTTGAATTTTGAGGTTCAATCCATCCTCCAAATGCCTTATCTAGTTCTTCAGCAAAAGCAAGGCATAGTCTATCATTATTATGATTAGCGATCACCTGAATACCAATTGGTAAGCCTTCTCGACTTAAACCCAAGGGGATATTAGTTGCTGGAAACCCTAGACAGTTAATAATGGCTGTATATGAGAAATTCATGGACCGTAATATTGGTTCATTGTGATACAAGGCAGGAGTAGGATGCGTTGGAAACAAAAACACTCCGTCATCTCCTAACATATCCGTAAACACTTTCTCCAATTCATCTCTTACCTTTAGATATGACTTATACTTATCACTATCAATTTTTACTCCTCCCCAATCAATTAATGCTGTGAATAAGGCAATTAATGTGTTTTCAGAACATCCAATAATATTTTTAAAAATTTCCTTAATTATTGAAAAATATCCATAATCTTTCATAAGGTAAGAGCCGAAATGTTTTGTAGTTTTCAGATTAGAGAACCAGATAGCCATTGATTTTCTCAGGAGTGATATTTTTTTCTCTTCTGCAACAATTTTGTGTTTCACATTTAGATATTCTACAACTTTAAGCATTGCCGTTTCAATATCTGGATCCACTGGATCAGTAAGTGGTGCGTTATTATTTATCTGATAGTAAACTTTGAGTTTTCCCACACTGACGGGCTCGTTTAATTTAAGTTTATTAGCGTTATCGGCTGCCATTATTTCCAGAATTGGTTTCAAATCAACTGCATGCCTTGTCATAGGGCCAACACCTGGAAAATGTATTAATTAATATATAATAAACAGTCTAATTATGTATTGAATCAATATAAGCACAATATTTAAATTATAAATCATTAATTTATTAATTATTATAACTAATAGAAATAATAGTGTACCTAAAAAGGAATTAAGGAACTCTGAATTTGGCATTGGATACTGGCCACTGTTAGATACGATGTTACGTGATGGCTTGTGACCAAATATGCCATTGAAAAACGATGGCATACGAATTGAACCGCCGATATCAGAACCTGAAAAACAAGGAAAATCACATTAACCTTCATTCATTTTAATCGTGAATCTAATTATGTACATAGTATAGCAGTTATTTATTTATGTATCCCCTAATGTCGGAATTCATTAACAGATCTGTAACCTATTATCTGATCTGTTGCAAAGTTTACTTGATTGTATCGTTAAAATTTGTCAATTTTTTTTTACTGTTTATCGAAAATGTTACATATTTTACAAAAGACAACTATTGTTACATTTTTGTAACAGCCCCAATGCCCACCCAGAATGAATAAGCCAATAATGAATCTTATGTATAAAAATCTCGTGTCACAATGTTAGTTACCATACTCTTCAGAAACGGCTTGACCGATTTTTATCAAATTTTATATGCATATTCAGTAGGTCTGAGAATCGGCTACTATTTTTCATACCCCTAAGTGATAAGGGGTGTCCACCCCAAAATATTTTTTATTATTTTTAGAAAAAAAAAAATTTTTTTTTATTTTTTTATACAAAAATACTAATTAACCCTAATTTTCACCCCTCTACGATCAACCCCTATTTTGTATTATAGTAGATAGTTATTATTATTGACCTAAAAAAAATGTTTCCTAGATATAATATACATGGCAAAACGACGTTTGCCGGGTCAGCTAGTGTACATATAAATTTCTACAAAAGTATTTGGGGCAAACTCTGGCTAAGTCACGTACCGATTCCAAAGATGCTACCAGCAGCTGCTTGCAATGCGCCCTCGCCGCCAGATGAGCCACCTACAATCCGGGTAGTGTCATAGGGGTTGCTTGTTCTACCAAAAATATGGTTATGGGTCTCCCACCTGTAATTATAGTATTTTATCAGAAAACAACCCAATTTATTTTCGGCCTGACAAAAAATTATAGAAAATCAATATAATTTATTTTATGCCAGCATAGTGGTAAAGATATCCCAATACCTCTTCAAGTTCTCGATGATTAATAATCTAATATAATCTTTCGAAAAAGGCAGTCAGCCTTGCCGTCGGGAGCAATTGTATAAATGTTTAAATTTTCGATATAATACATAAAAAATAAAAATAAAATTGGTTTAAAATAAAACAGAAACTACGAAATGTGACAAAATTTTCTTTAGCAGGGGAATGTTTCCGTTACACTAGCCTGTTAAGTTTTAAATGTTCTTGGGCTTAAGACATTACTTTTTGACAGGCTTCAGTTCACGCTTTATCTCATGACCATTTTCATACAAATTCGTTTGGCATTATCACGTCTGTCGAAAAGTGATTCTGTCTCAAGTCCCTGATCTCTCCACATACACGTAGACAACGAGAAAGAGGCATATTCATTTATACTGGTTTTATCTATATGCATTATCGCAGTATTGTTCTCACAAAACATACAGGTTTATCCAGTTTTTTTATTATGCTATACAAAGCGTGTAACTTCATGCTATTGAATGCTAAGAGCTGTGTTAAGTCTGACTCTGAACCGTGGTGTGTTTAAACCCCGCTGTGCAAGCGATGAAATTTAACATGTATAAAACTATCAGTACTTAGGATAAAGGAAAATGTTTCGACCCAAAAAGGCGATATGTTCACTTATCTACATATAAATAACAATCCATAAAGACGCAGATACAAAGCAGTTTCATTTGATGGAATTTAAACAATTAATAACCATCGTATGTATAATTTTAACGCTGTATTTAATTTTCTTACCACATGCAAACCTCAGGTACGTTTGTAAGACCAATGATGATTGCACCTTTGCTACGTAATAATCTTATGACGTCAGCGTCTTCTTCGGCTATGTAATTCTGTCTCGATACTATGCCAGCAGTTTGGTGAAGACCTGAAAGAATAATATATAGAAACATATAATACATATATAGAAACATAATACATTCAGTCCTCTTTCGATGTTTAGCTCATTAAATCTAGAGTTGGATGTGTTAACAATACTTTTTTTGCAATCAGCAATTGTATATAATACTCTCAAGTATACCGTACGAAAACGAAATATATTTACTAAAAGATAATTACATATGGAGTAATTAAGAATAATATTATTAAAAAATCTTGTAAAAATGAGTTAACAGAAACCGGCTAGCTCATGGCATTGAAAATTCGAATAAACACGTTTCATAATATATACGTGCTCTTAAATTGACCTTTGATATATAGGTACTAAAAATAAAAATTGTCGACCGAATAGACTCGAGTTAAGAATTGCAAGAAATTGCTTGTAACATTATTTTAAATAACAATGATGTTTGTGAATTTTGTTTTATCTATTGCCTCATCTAAAACTGAAGTACACATTGAAAGTTCCCAGTGTGGTTGCTCCAATTCTAAGTAGCGATACATGAATTGCCTGATTGTTAGCGACGATTGGATCATTGCTACTAATTACAAGTCTCCAAAGAAATTCAAATTGTTCCTGTTTATTGCTAGCTTAATATATTCTATGTTAACCAATACCAAAACTATGAGTAACTTTTTACATCAGTTAAGTATAGATTTAGATACCTTTTACCCCTATGCAGTCTTTTGTTGTAAAGGGGACGCCCAGGAATGGCTTCTCTTGGAGTAATTGATCCGGGGTTTTAGTTCCGTTGCGCACGAGTTCATCGGCCTCCCTGGCTTCTTTTAAAGCTTTATCAAATCTATTTTCTACAAAGCAGTTGAGCTGTGAATTGACGTCATTTATTCGCCTGATACACTCTTCCAATACTTGCATGCTTGTAATCTGAAAAATTTAATTAGTTATATTAAAATTCTGATACATATGACGATGTGTTTGCGATAGTGAAATTAATAAATATTATTCCTCCAAAAACATAATTCTCTCTTAGCTATTTATTTTTTTCTTATTCATCAAACGAAGTAGTTTTGTAATATATTTTTAATGTAGGTACTGTTACATAATTTAAAAATACATTCGTTTGTGATTTTATAACAAGGAAAAAGTTATGTAAATTGTAATTACGTCATGTCTAGTTTTGATATCCGAAATTCTGGTTAAAACCTACACCTTAAAATAAATGTGCTTTAATGGGTTAAGCGTCAAGGTAACTTATATAATATACAAAGCCAATGTTCCTACAAGCCTGTAAATGTACTAAGTAATTGCATTTCTAATGAAAGCGTGTACGTGTGTAAAAAATTGAGTTTGCAGTTGTTCATGAAAAGAAAAAAGGCTCTTTGTGTGGATATCTGTGTTATATTGAGAAACAGTTGGATTTTGACACACGAAAGCTATAGTTCGCGCTAATCCTCGAATCCTAAAATTAATACTAGCAAAGGAAATCGTAACAAATTTATTTTATTATTCTATAAGTATCATTGTTCGAGTACTTCGAATTTTAAACCAAAAAACTCATATACAATAAACAATGAATTAAATCATTACTTTGTGGATAATTATCGCCAGAGAGAGATTAAAAAAGCAAGACTGTTATAAAAATTATCAGATAACTATACACACACTGCCATGATTTTTAATCATGTCAACTCATAAATGTTAGTAGTGTCATGATTCTGTGGTTTTGACCTGTTTGCGGGTGGGTATATTTAAAATTTATTAGAAACCCAACCAATGATCGCTGCAGATGTTTATTATTATAGTTACATTATTATCACACATGCTTGGTAACTCGAATATCTCGCGATAAATTTTTATCTCATTATTATTAAACGTAGCATTATAAGCAAAACTTATAACGGTTATCTATTAAATTCTTGCAACTATGACTTTGGTAAATTTGTGGAATCACGTACCCACCTAACAGCTCAAAATTTTTTCTACATATTTTCATGACTCGGCAATGGTGTACCATGCAATAATGTGGTGGCGCTTGCTCTTTTACCCCATAGACATGCATTAAAACATCATTATATGTGAAATGAATGAAAGAAGATACATTTTTGGCTTTAACCTAACCTAACCTGATCACAAACGCCACTTAGAATTTAAAAAAAAACCTAACCTAATGTAATTCACTGGGAACGGAGTCAATATATTATCAGTTTTTTTTTAATATTTGTTTAAGTCCAAAGTAAAATTACTTGGGGTACTACATAGAAGTCGTAAATAAGGATAGAAAAAATTTGGAGCTGTTTTAAGGTGGAGCCGTGATTTGACAAATTAACCATGACTTTTTGTCACTTATACGATTCTATGATGTTTGATCCTTGGAATATTTATTGTTCTAAACGTAGGGTATGTAAATTAAATGAAATTTTTTGTTACGTACAACTAATAGTTAGTCTTGATGTTACAAGTGTAAAAACAATTATGAGTAAGACACAATTAAAATGTAGGTAATTTAAAAAGTCGGTAACGAAGGCTATGCATTTTTTCTCAGGCTGACATCATTGTTTTTGCGTAGCTTCTACTGTTTAAATAAGATGAAAACAATTCTAAATTTACCTCTTTATGTCTGATTTTCCTCGCCACCTCGACAGCTGGTTCTTTCAAGATATCACTTGTTATAGGCGGTAATTTCTTACTATCATTGTAATAGTATAAACTTAAGAAGACTCTAGCTACTTTAGCAATAATCAATCTTAAAAAATGAATCACTTTTAACTTCAAAGGAGTCCGTTTATCTAACTCCATTGTTGGACTGGTAACTTTCCACTGTTAAAAATCACGGGTAAATATTTGACTGTTATTTTGTGAAAGATCGCTGTAAAATAAAGTAATAAAAATTACGCGCGACCACACCACGTCGCGTTTAGCTTCTGGCCTCGAATACGACAATTTACGGTGGATAGTTTCAACATGAGCGTGTTTTGTTAGTCATCTACGCTTCCAGAACGAAAAGTTACCGAAGTTGCTGAAATAACAGTACATTTAAAGTTATACTGCTTTTGCAGTCGATAAGGTGATTTTACTAATTGATGTATTTTTATTTTTCATTTGTCACATTTGTCACATTTCATGCAATTCTGACATATTCGTAATAATATTTTTTAGATTTAAATTATATATTTGACTGACAAGATTGTAAAAACGAATGAACCAACGTCAAGTTTTTAATGCGCTAAGTGTCATTATTTACCACCATGCTATGTCATTGTCGTTTCGACTAATCTATGACCGTTTTATGTCCCGTGACTGACGTATAAAAATCTATATTTATAACTTTACTCCATAACGCTTTTTAAAGCCATCAAACTGTCAAATAGCCCATTATTTATTTCTGTTTATTTTAGTTGTATTATCTACTCTTTAAAGACTTTTCTCCTTATCTGTGAAGCAATTATGGATACTAATTATAACTTGTATTTCTTTTTATTTGTGTTTGTGTGTCTCTTATGCTTAGTTCTTGAATAAATATAATGCGATTCAAATAATAATAGAATTGATGTTGCGCCATATTGTCACAATAGCCATAGCTTCTAATTTATAAATACTAAGATGCGGCCCAGACCAAAAAGGATGTGGCGCCATTGTTATGTATATGTATAGTAGTAAAATGTCTTTGTCCAACGCTAAAATTACAGTAAATCTACTGTATTCACTATCAGTGAGAAGCACTGGCCCTAACGTGTTTTGTTAGTCATCTGCAACCGTCTCTTTCGCACGCCGGGCGTTCGTAACAACTGTTTCATTTAATACTTTTGTATAGCTATAAGTTATATCTGATTGTCCTATTGAAAATGTTATTGCGAACATATCTTTAACTTGGATTATGACGACCGAATTCGGTAAGTCTTCAATTGTTTTGCAACGATATTAAATTCCTTACACGAACTATATATTCTAGTGGCGCCGAAATCCTTTATAGTATCGTTTTTTTTTTAATTTTCCTGTTTATTTGTTTGTTTTTATTTCATAGACAAGGAGGTAATTAAAATAAGGTCTAATACCTGTTTTCTTCCAAGTCTCTTGGAACGCCTACTCGACTTTTACTTTCTATAATTATAACACGATTCATTTATTTCAATTTATCCCATATGTTTTTACGCTTTAATTGCTGTCATTATATTGGCAAAAAGGTTTTATTTATCATACAAATATCATAATTTTCACTTGACCTTCAGTTGGCAACATTTTTTCATAAAAGCTAATTTATATATCAGATCGATAAAGACCGTCGGGATGACATTAATTATGTTATCAGATAGAATGGATGTTTTTATCTATATTTATACAATAATAAAATTGTTTGATAAAAGTTCAAAGTCCAAGAATACTTTTTCATGTAAAACTTTCATTTTAGATGAAAATTAAGTAGAACAATGGCTTTTTATGTCAATGCAAATTTAGCCAAGTCTCGTTTTGATGATGAATTAGTCTAAAATCTTCATTTTTCTCAAAACAATATTTAATCTTATCTGGTACACTCAAGGGGGT
Source organism: Pieris napi (assembly GCF_905475465.1). Taxonomy (NCBI): domain Eukaryota; kingdom Metazoa; phylum Arthropoda; class Insecta; order Lepidoptera; family Pieridae; genus Pieris; species Pieris napi. The sequence goes on from NC_062255.1 coordinate 4,946,296, forward strand.
TAGGTTAGGTTAGACCAGTGATGGGCAAAGTACGGCTCGCGGGCCAACTCAGGCCCACGAAAGTATTTAATCCGGCCCGCCGAGGGTCCATCGACATAGATAGTATACGGCGCGTTATAATTACGTTTTGACGGTTCAGAAGAAAACGTAGATTGTACTTGTAATGTTTTAATAATATTATGATTAAAAGCTTTAACACACAATGCATTTTCTATGATTCTGGCCCTCCTCTAGAATTTCTTAAACTTTGTGGCCCGCCATTAAAAAAGTTTGCCCACCACTGGGTTAGACAGACACAGGGGGTCAAAGTTCAAGATTTTATGAAGACAGTAATTTGTTTCTATAATGTGTTAGTGACTCACCGGTTTTATACAGAATCTGTAAATGTAATAGCTATACTGTACCAATTGAATTAAGTTTTCCCCAGGAGGGGAAATTACCCCTATGGATCGGCCCTCCGCACTTATGTACGTAAAGTGCAATATTTTAAGTATTTATTGATTTCTTTTTGTCAAAATAGGTTTAAGCTGTGGTGTAGAATGACTGCGTTGGTTATAAAAAAATAAATTAGTGGCGCTACAACCTCTTTAGGTCTTGGCCTCAGATTTCTGAATCTGTTACATGATCATTTTTAAATCTAATAGGCAAGTAGGTGATTAGCCTCCAGTGCCTACACACGCCGTCGACTTTTTGGGTCATGTCGGTTTCCTCACGATGTTTTCCTTCACCGTTCGAGCAAATGTTAAATGCGCACATAGAACGAAAGTCCATTGGTGCACAGCCGGGGATCGAACCTACGACCTCAGGTATGAGAGTCGCACGCTGAAGCCACTAGGGCAACACTGCTCAGCGTTGGTTATAGACCGGTATATAATACAGTCAGTTTTTATGTGTTTTTAATTGTTATTCTTGCACTATATTTTTTTAAGTGTTGCTCTCTAGCGATTGTTGCCTTCCTAATTATTTTCTTTAATCTTTTCCATCATTGTGCAACCAAAATAAGGATGCATTAAATCCTAAAATAATTAATATCATGCCTATTAGGAAAAAACAAGATCTCGTAACAGATACATATATTTGAGGCCCAGAAGTTAAATTGTCTTTTATAAAATATGGATTCAAACAACTTTTCTTATTAATATAATACAGCAATGATGCAAACACACGTTCAATTCATTTAATTATTATTTATAAAATAATACAAAAACATATAAACTCAGAAACATCTATGGCATTTTTCTCTGTGGTTCAATCCAACCACCGAATGCCTTCTCTAACTCTTCAGCAACGGCAAGACATAATCTATCGTTATAATGATTGGCTACAACTTGTATGCCAATTGGCAATCCATTCCGGTTCAAACCCAACGGCACAGTAGTAGAAGGGAAACCAAGACTATTTATAACAGACGTGTAAGTGAAATTAAACGCCCTAAACAAAGACTCGTTATGATACAAAGCTGCCGTTGGATGTGTAGGGAACAAGAATATTCCATCATCTCCGAGCAAATTCTTAAATAGACTCTCCAATCTTTCACCAAGTTCCTTAAATGTTCTGTATTCTTCGCCGTCTAGATCGATGTCTTTGAAAAGACCTAAGAGAAGAGGTACTACAGTGTTCTTGGAACATCCAAAAGTATTCTTAAAAAGTTCCCCAAGAACTTTACACCTATTTGGATTTTCCAAAATTAGTGATACCGGCGATGTGTCAGTCGCAATACTAGCAAACCAAATGTTTGTTGATTGCTTCAAGAGTTTTATATTCCTCTCTTGGGCATTTGTATTGAATTTCAATTTAAAATAGTCGACGACTTTCAACAATGCCGCTTCGATTTCAAAATCGACTGCGTCTGTGAGTGGTGCGTTGATATTGACCTGGTAGTAGACGTTTAGCTTGCCAACCTCGACTGGAGTATCTAATTTCAAATCTTTAGGGTTTTTACATAAGATTTTCAGGATTGGTTTTAAGTCAACAGCGAATCTTGTTAGTGGACCCATTGCTGAAAAGTAAATTATACATTTTGATAATTTTATTAATTTTGTGGACATAAAAATGATGCTTTAAAGGACTTAGCATCCTATTGGATTCTTTTCTGAATTCTTTGCCCAGTTGTAAGTTAAATTAATTCAGAAATATCATTTATTAATATTCATATATATATCACAATCATAGGCGACTATTTGACGACTCATTAGTCTAGTCCTAGTGTTTAGTACCCCTGACTGCGAATCCATGGGTCCCGGGTTCGATCCTCAGCTGAGACGAACATCGATGTGATGAACATTTGGTGTTGTGCTTAGGTCTTAGGTGTTTAAATATGTATTTATATGTCTATCTATCTATAATATGTATGTATATCCGTTGCCTAGTACCCATAACACAAGCTTCACCAGCTTAGCATGGGACTAGGTCAATTGGTGTGAATTGTCTTTAAAAAAAATAGGGGCAATCATAATTTTGTATGATAACGTTGGTAAGGTTATGTAATAACAATTTCTTTGGTTACGAGATCCATTTCTTTAACTAGCTTAAAAAAAACAGAAAGATGAACTTTACAACATTTCTCCCAAATTAAAACTTTAATGTTCTACAGTTTTTTTGGGATTTCAAAAGTCGGTTGAAAATTAAATCTGCTAAGTATTACGAACCTAAACATGAGTCTTCTGCCTCATGAGTCACGGGAGGGAAGTTCCCTTGGTTAGAGACTGTCTTCCTGGTAGCCTTATGTCCAAAAACGCCATTAAAATATCCTGGCATACGGATTGAACCTCCTATATCAGAGCCTGGAATTATCGTATTCAACTTTTGATAACTGTTGTCAAAATCAACGACCATTTAGAAATAAAACTTTGTAAAAGTACATTCTAGCTCTCGATTGCACTACTGTCAAGAGGCACGTCAAGGGACCTGCCGTAGGCAAATATGTAAAATGGAATTTTAATTTGTTACCGTATTTGGAGATACGTAAAAATAATTAAAAGATCTTACGACTAGAGTTTTTAAAAAACGACTTGGTGTATCGAAAAAATTTATTTATTGAAATGATTATTTGCGTGAGACACTGTAGTTGATATAAATTTAATAACGTATGATATGATATGTACGATACTAATAATATAAGAATTGACCAATTCATGTGACTAATAATAATGTAAAATTCCTTTAAAGACAAATTTGCGAACAATTGTGTGTAGCAGAATATGCGAATTTACGATTGTACTACCTTACACATTTTTGAACCATATTCTTGCAATAAATTTTTATTAAAAAAAAAACGCATCGCTTCAACAATCTAGAGTCTAGATTGTTACACGAATACTGTATCTAGATTCTAGAGTATCAAGCTGTCAGTGTCGAACATAGCTAATAATCTTTTCGAGTCTGGTCATTACAGTGGTTTTCATGGCTCCGACCAAAGGCTTTATGTGGTTATGCGAGCCTAATGGGTTCTCATGCAACTTCATACTATTTAATCAAAGAAAAAATAGCTAAGCATTACTTTGTCTACTCAATAACTTATAGTATCTACAACCAAATTAAGGTATGTTCATACCAATGCCAAAAATACTCCCACCGGCGGCCTGCAAAGCTCCTTCACCGCCCGACGAGCCTCCCACCATCCTTGCAGTATCGTATGGGTTGTTAGTTCTACCATATATCGTGTTATACGTCTCCCACCTGTAATATATTTATATATTTAATATTAATAGAGGATTTATATATATTCGTGCGCACCGAAATCAAAGTTCGTCTTTCGATAATGCGTCTATCCAAGTATACTATTCAAAAGAGAGTTTGAAAAAATTCCTACATTCGGAATTTTGGCACTAAAAAGGCTGGATTTTTTTGACTTTTCGAAAATATAGAATATCTCGAAAACCGAGTGACTTAAAACATAAAATATATTTACTGAACCGCCACAATGTAATCTAGTCACAGGTACCATGTAATCTATTCATTTCGCCACAACCTGTATAATATACAGGCTGTATACTTATTAGAGTATTAAAGAAAGTGAACGTGCTGTCTACGTGAGCCGTGGCCTGATTAGAAGAGTTATTCTCATGTATTAAAAAAAAATTGGCAATTTTACAGACAAATATACCTACTATGAATGAAACATTTTCGTTTAGCGACATAAACAACGCATATTCACTGATACGACCACTAGTGTTCATCTGAATGAGTCATTTTATAAAAACGAAATAGCGCGCACACACTCGTACCTATTGACCAGACCATTGTAATATCATTAAACGTTCATCGGTGTATCCAGTTATATCTGGATTACAGCGGTTTTCATTATTATGGACCATCAATTGATCAATAGGACTAACAGTGTCTGTGTATAAGGAGAAAAAGTTCACTTATACCACAAATAGTTAAAGAATGTTTTGTCGTAATACGACATTCATTAATAAAGAAAAAATCAACTATTTCAGCTTTATTGTACCTGCTTTGGGATATGCTATGTTTTATTAATTTCTAAATCACTTTTATTAGTATAATAACGGTTTCGTTATTGACATAGTTTGTATTTAAATACCAAAGAGATTATAAATGGAAGATAATTTCATGATTCAATTAACATTTTTTAAAAAGCTAAACACGATTTTTTTATTATTACCCTTTCAATATACTCATAGACTATTTGAAAGTATGAAATAAGTGTTATTGAGAGTAATCCTTTTAAAATATAGATTTTAAAAGCGTTACGAAGTAAAATAACTTAATTATTAACATATCAAACAAATTTTTTTATTAATAAACTTTTATACGACAATCACGTGACACAAAACGCTTGTAAAATTTATATCTTCATCTGTCTAATTCTAATACTGAGACTGCAGGAAATATAATATATTTGTATTCCTTTAATTTAAAAATGATAACACGCAAAAGAACCTAGTAAACGTTTTGGCTGGTTCTTACAATTATGAATGTTTAATTTTATTCTTATAGAAAAACACAGTTGATCTAAAGTATAATCTGAAATGGTATTAAAAATCCTGACTATTGTGAAAGACTCTTGTTGAATGTTACCTCCTCGGGTAATCCAAAGACAATAAAATTTTGATCCTTGAAACTTTTGACCATCTTATCTTATATAGGCACTCTTTCTTTAACTGACTTCAAAAAGTGTTCTCTATTTGGTGAAATCTTCTTTTTTTGTTACTTAAACATCTTGAAAATCGATTATAGCTTTAAAAATAATATTGTCAGTTATCAATCTTGTGGACACAAATTGGCAATGCCCTAACGCAATGGATAAACGACACAAACCGCCATTTTCTTTTTTATCGTAACACATGTTCAGTGATAATATAGAAATTGTTTTATGATTTTAGATTATAAATTTTACTATTTAAAATGCTTTATTGATAAAGATAAAAACCTACTGAAGAATATGTTTATCTAAACATTTTCTTACTATACGAACTAATATAATTCTTTTACGTCATATCATTTTTTCGCCAAAATGATTTAATTTTCCTTATTAAGTATCAAAATGATTGCTCTCCGATATTGCGGAACAGTGTTGTCATCAGTGAAAATGATAATTTCATCACCACCCAAGCAGTCCGTCCCCGGGGGGGTGTGGTACTAAGGAAAATACATAATGACCAAATCTTACCACATACATAATTCCGGTACATTAGTGAGGCCGATGATAACCGCGCCCTTTTCACGTAGTAATCTGATTACCTCCGCATCTTCAGTGGCTATGTTATTTCTTTTAGAATATATTCCACATGTTGCGGGTAGTCCTGGAAATAAAACGTTAGGACTAAGTACGGAATAAATAATAGTTTAAAAAAACTAAAAAACACGCGTGGGTTGCTCGATAGACGAAAAATATGGCGCCCCACGCTTTTTCACAATAATACTAGTATTTTTTGTTCATTACCATTTTCAGCCTAAATTAGGAATTATTTTTCACTTTTTAGTTTGATGTGCTTTAAAAGCGTGTTTTTTAGTTTTTTTTAACTATTATTTATTTTTTAGTTAAATTTTTTTATATTTTTTTTCGGATTATTGCATTGTCATCGATCTTTGACAGGTGCGCAAAGTTTGAATTAAATCTGTCCGTTAAAAGTGGGTCAAAATCGAGTCCGAAGGAGTCGGTTACATACATACATACATACATACATGCATACATACATACATACAGGTGAAGCTAATATAAAGCGTGTAAAAATGTTATAGACTGACAATATATTGAAACAAAACTTAAACTAAGAAAATCAATTTTAAGAAACGATAATGGTTTTCAGATCTCCTAAATTAATGATTTTTTTTACGGTGACCCGGTTTCTATGTCTAAGATATTACTTATAATTGCTAGTATCTAGGACTTGATATTTCTTATCTACAAAAAAAATTAAGACCTGCATTTTTACTTAAATTCAAATATCATTTTTTCATGAAGGTAGGTAACAATGTACCCGGAATTAGTAAAAAAATAATGCTTCTAAATTTAAATATACTGCCAGTTCTCAAATCACAGACGTAGCCATAGAACGGACGAGAACTGTCAAATTAACCATTATTACTATTATTTTACATTAACCTTTTACGTATTGTTCATGCTAAGACAGATCAAGCTATAGTCTTAAAAGTCATATAGGAAACAATATGTATTCATATATTATGTATTTATAACAACAACAACTAATGGAAAACTTTATTGATCACAAAATATGTTGATAAGCTAAAAACTCGAAGACGGCTTTTTCTTTTTATTATTCTTTGAATTCTAAGGAAGGTTATGACGAAAAAGTTTCTATTACGAAAAAGTGAACAGTCTCTATTGATAGTATAGCAAAATGAACCATATGTTGGTATGTAGCTACTAAAAGGTAGTATGTAGTTAGTAAAAAGCTAAGTTTTTTAAATATTCTTTAGGGTAGGTAGGACCATAATCAAAATTCTATATTTTTAATGTGATTTATTACAGTTCTTTTGTCACTATACTATAATCTAATACCGTTAAAATGTAAATATGAATGTGTGGGGATCATTCAACTAGTGTGTGTAACGTTTACTTTAATGGATTAAAAAAGCTCTATATAAGTGACGTCCAAACGATCGCACCTTTTCACCTTCACATTTTGAAGTGAAACTTCTTTCTAGGGTAATTTTTTTACGGATGAAACGCAATAATAATAATACCACGAAGATGTGTAGCGTTTTTGTCGAAGAAAAGGGAGAGTGCGATTGAGACCGATTGAGAAAGAGTGAGAAGGGCGAATTACCTTATAGAAATTCTATTTTTAAAATTTCGTAAAAAGAATTTATGAACTGTTAGTTTTTTTATGCAAAATAATTAATTGAAATCTCAAATGATGAATTATAAATTAAAATGCCACGTGTTTTTATATATAGAAGAAATAAATTAAAAAAATAAATTAATAATTTGTATTAATTTTCAACACTTAATGTTTTAATGACAATTAAATTCCTAACATATCTTCCTTTTTCCCTCCCTCTAAATCTCTAAGAAATTTCACTTCTGACATGTGTACTTTGTACGCACGCACTTTTTTTTGTATTCTTACCTTTAACACATATGCTGTCTTTTGTTGTGAATGGGACTCCGAGGAACGGCTTCTCCGCATGTAACTGATCAGTAGATTTTATCCCACTTTGTATGAGGGCATCGATTTCTGATGCCTCTTGAAGGGCTAACTCGAAACGGTCACACACAAAGCAGTTGAGGGTTCGATTCACCTCTTCGATTCTTTTAATACACGCTCGAACCACTTCCGCACTTGTGATCTAAAATACCAATCAATATTATATATAGTATAAATATTAATGTGCAATGTTGGCCTAGTGGCTTCAGCGTAGGCTCGTCCCTGAGGTCGTAAGTTCGATCCCCGGCTGTGTAGCTGGACTTTCTTTCTATTTTCCCATTCAACATTCGCTCGAACGGTGAAGGAAAACATCGTGAGGAAACCGGCATACCTTAGACCCAGAAACGGCATGTGTCAGGCACAGGAGGCTGATCACCTACTTGCCTATTAGATTGACAAATGATCATGAAACAAATACAGAAATCTGAGGTCCAGACCTAGAAAGGTTGTAGAGCCACTGATAATATATTAGGTCCTTTAAGAAAAGAGCGTACCAATTCTTAAAAGCCCGGCAACGCACTAGCGAGCCATTTGGCATTTATTGAATTAAAATCGGTCTTGGATGAAGTTATGGTTATGGGGCACCATATACACACATTTATGTATATGGTGTAGTAGTTTCATTGGTCATTTATTAAATGTCTACCTATTAAAAATAATTGTTTTGTCGGAATAGAATTTAGAGCCACGGAATTCATTGTTATTTAATATAAGCGACATCTTAATTGAAGTGTACCATTACTTTTGATAAATAAACTTTAAAAAAATATAGATTATATACAATTAAATGACATTAGCAATTGTTTATAATCTGTGAAAGGCGGGAAATATTTAAAAATGGAACTTTATTTTAAATGTTAAAACGTAATTTGTCAACCTATATTATTCATTGTGCATTCGTTTGTTGTAAAACGGAAAATTTTACAGCATAATCCTAAATCCCAGAAACGTATAGATTATGTACGCTGCGATGGACCATTTGATTGCTATCAGCGATTCCCCAGCTTACCTCCCTATAACGAATTTTCCTTGCAACTTCAATCGCCGGTAACTTCAAAATATCCTCACTTATAACAGGTATCCTTTTTCTACGGCAAACGGCGAACAAACTGGCGAAGAGCGTAAACGTACCAAGTAAACATTTTCTTATGACATTTAATAATTTCGCTGAAAATGGAGTTGGTATATCAACATCCATTGTAATTTAAATTAAATCACACTAAACACGTCCACGACTGCTTATCTGATACTGGATATCGAACAGATAATAGTATCATTTTTGTGAATTCTTAGTTGTATAGTGTTGTGTTAAATAATACAGATACAAAATATATTTAAAACAGATTATATAACGCTTATCCGCTCAGGACATCACTAAATCGTTTTAGTCATTACCTTAATTGATAGTGATTTAATTTAAAAACCTCAAATGTCGTATAATTTGTTATTTATTTATATTTAATCTTACAGCTACACATATACATATTATAAAAAAAAACAATTAGACAATATTCAATGCCAACACAGATTGCATTGATCAATAAACCATATTCTGCGATAGCTTAACGCCCGAACCCAATAACCTATCTCAATCCATAATGGACCATTCTGAGATAGTAATCTTAAACTAAATGTTGTAAAAGTGTGCCAATAACCAATCGACGGATTGTAATAGCCATCTGTCGATATAAGCTATCCATGGGAGGTCGGATCGGTGTCTGTGGATAGACCTTTGTATGAAAATGACAGTTGACGAAAGCTCGATTTCAACAGTTAATTTTAAATTTTAACTTAGACCAGTTTTTCAAATAATTAAAAAAACTATCGGTTATATTTTAATTTTTAAACATACACATGTGTATTTTAATGTTATTTGTACGGTATTTTTTACTTTATTTGTTTATATTGATTATCAAATATGAGTGAAAACTCGGTAAAATGAACGACAAAGAGCATTTTATTCGTCGCCAAAAATGCTTTGTCTTCGTAGGTTTGGTCATTGTAACTGTCACGGTCTGTCAGATTGTTTTCAATCTGAGATTGTGGATTGATTATTGAGTTCGGGCGTAAGCATGACGAGGCTTAAATAGTGGTCGTTGTATGTCCGAGCTGCGCGTTGCAAACTTTAGTTTTTTGCATAGTTAGTGTTGATGTGACGAACATGAAACAAAGCACAGTATTCCTGACATCCAACTCTTTAATACGAGTTAGTAACATTACTTAAGAATTATGTTAATATGACTATTAATCGTGATAGTCGTAGAATAGTGACGGATCTGACAAATAGTAAACTTTACAGGGCAGCCATTTCGAAATAATATAATCATGTTACTTTTTGTCATAACTATTTTAATTCTTATTATGTTATTATGAAAATTGCCATACAAGCAAACAAAAGAGTTTGTTTTGAAACAAAATAAAAATAATAACATAAAATTACTCAGTTTTCTAGAAAAATCACAGGTTTCAATCACATCCGTCACTTTACCGACTGATTAATTTGAAATTTAAAACACATGGATTTTTTTAAATGAAGCCGTAATATTTAGTCAATGTAGTATCCAAATATGATAAAATGTGGATTTTGGATTTTTTTCAAATCCGACATTGTTCTACGATCACGACGATTCCATCATCTGACGTCGGGCAGCCCCGGTGAAAGCCTGCCTTTTAGCCTAATTTGATTATAGATTATTAAAATCTAGTATTCAAAATGAACTATGAATTCACATACTTAAATATTTCTCTTTGATTACAGGTAAACATGTCAGACACATCAAAGGACGACGAGGACAATTTAAAGGAGAATGCGAAAATATCACTACCCACAGTTCTGTGTACCGATTCAGAAACTGAAGGAATACAAACGAATATAATATCGGAATCCAAACTGTCCTTACCTTCGGCCGTGGGGACACCCACTTCTCCCCTTTTAGTTAACAGCCCATTGTCTTTGCCAAACTCACCGACTCCGTTTACGAAGGTCCATCAGACACGATCCAATAAATCCTTTCAGAGCCCTGAGCTGACACTGAAGCAGGTTGACATGAACAAAACAGATACAGCATCGGCTACTGGTATGTATTTAACTAGTACTGAGTTTGATGTCTTGGTGAAAAAAAAAGGGTGCGTGTATGTACGCGCGTAAGAAGTTATACTTCTTTGGCATTATTAAAAATAGTTTTTGATTGCATGCAAATAATTAGTCAATAAAATTCAGTTTACATTTGAAAAATTAAATAAATAAATATTTATTATTATTCTCTTACATTAAGTGTAACATAAATTCTATTATTATTCGAATGTTGTTTTTAAATGATGTCCAATGCCGTAGCATCTTCCGTGGGCAACATCATTCTGTTAATTTTGTGTCACGCTGCGCACGCATCGCAAAATTTCACTATCATCAATTTTTCATAACGCGCCTAAAGAAGTAAAACTTCAAAAATTTAATGGCTTATTTGATTTTTTAGGAATAGGTATTTTTAATTCAAATACGATATTTGTAAGGCAAGCATATTTCTTTATTTTACTAAGGCAAGGCTTGAGTGCGTTGTAATCCTATTATTATTGCCCCGGAATCGAACCCAGGCCCTTCGTGTTATGAGTTGATTACATATAATATAGGTTTAAAAACTAACATTATTTCAGATAATTAAATATTTAATCCCCTATAAAGTTTAAGTACAAAATTAGAACCAATATAAGAAATTATTCAATATAATGAAAAAAAAAATTCAGTGGCGCTACAACCTCTTTAGGTCTTGGCCTCAGATTTCTGAATCTGTTTTATGATCATTCTTAAATCTAATAGGCAAGTAGGTGATCAGCCTCCAGTGACACACGCCGTCGACTCTTTGGGTCTAAGACATGTCGGTTTCCTCACGATGTTTTCCTTCACCGTTCGAGCAAATGTTAAATGCGCACTTACAAAGCAAGTCCATTGGTGCACAGCAGGGTATCGAACCTACGACCTCAGTGATGAGAGTCGCACGCTGAAGCCACTAGGCCAACACTGCAATCAAATCAAATCAAGTCTTATGAATTTACAATATGTTTGACATACATAGTAACACACACACACACACACACCAGTGGCGCTACAACCTTCTAGGTCTGGGTATCAGATTTCTGTATCCGTTTCATGATCACTAATTTTCCTTAATAAGACCTAATTGGTGATGAGCCTTATGTAGCTCCATCAAGCTGGAACCCGCTTTAGAAAAAACTTGATTTTTCTAAATTTACTTTTATCTACAAACGATGCTAGTGAATGTAGTAAACTTTATTTTTTTGTAGTATCATTAATTGCGCCGAAAAAATAATTAATACCGCGCAAAGCAGGAAATATTACAAATAATTCAATAAAAAACTTTGAAACGGGTGCTAAATTGTTTGTAGTTTATTGTAGTGACAAAAAAAAATTTTTTTTACCCCACTTTATTAAAAACTACGGAATAAATGCTAAAATAACGGAACTATGCAAAAAAAAAGACACCGACTCAAAAACTATAAACGATGCTCATAAATGTAGTATACTTTATCTTTTTGTAGTATCATTAATTGCGCCGAAAAAATAATTAATACCGCGCAAAGCAGGAAATATTACAAATAATTTAATAAAAAACTTTGAAACGGGTGCTAAATTGTTTGTAGTTTATTGTAGTGACAAAAAAAAATTTTTTTACCCCACTTTATTAAAAACTACGGAATAAATGCTAAAATAACGGAACTATGCAAAAAAAGACACCGACTCAAAAACTATAAACGATGCTCATAAATGTAGTATACTTTATTTTTTTGTAGTATCATTAATTGCGCCGAAAAAATAATTAATACCGCGCAAAGCAGGAAATATTACAAATAATTCAATAAAAAACTTTGAAACGGGTGCTAAATTGTTTGTAGTTTATTGTAGTGACAAAAAAAAATTATTTTTACCCCACTTTATTAAAAACTACGGAATAAATGCTAAAATAACGGAACTATGCAAAAAAAATTACACCGACTCAAAAACTATAAACGATGCTCATAAATGTAGTATACTTTATTTTTTTGTAGTATCATTAATTGCGCCGAAAAAATAATTAATACCGCGCAAAGCAGGAAATATTACAAATAATTCAATAAAAAACTTTGAAACGGGTGCTAAATTGTTTGTAGTTTATTGCAGTGACAAAAACAAAATTTTTTACCCCACTTTATTAAAAACTACGGAATAAATGCTAAAATAACGGAACTATGCAAAAAAAAGACACCGACTCAAAAACTATAAACGATGCTCATAAATGTAGTATACTTTATTTTTTTGTAGTATCATTAATTGCGCCGAAAAAATAATTAATACCGCGCAAAGCAGGAAATATTACAAATAATTCAATAAAAAACTTTGAAACGGGTGCTAAATTGTTTGTAGTTTATTGTAGTGACAAAAAAAAATTTTTTTACCCCACTTTATTAAAAACTACGGAATAAATGCTAAAATAACGGAACTATGCAAAAAAAAGACACCGACTCAAAAACTATAAACGATGCTCATAAATGTAGTATACTTTATTTTTTTGTAGTATCATTAATTGCGCCGAAAAAATAATTAATACCGCGCAAAGCAGGAAATATTACAAATAATTCAATAAAAAACTTTGAAACGGGTGCTAAATTGTTTGTAGTTTATTGTAGTGACAAAAAAAAATTTTTTTTACCCCACTTTATTAAAAACTACGGAATAAATGCTAAAATAACGGAACTATGCAAAAAAAAAGACACCGACTCAAAAACTATAAACGATGCTCATAAATGTAGTATACTTTATTTTTTTGTAGTATCATTAATTGCGCCGAAAAAATAATTAATACCGCGCAAAGCAGGAAATATTACAAATAATTCAATAAAAAACTTTGAAACGGGTGCTAAATTGTTTGTAGTTTATTGTAGTGACAAAAAAAAATTTTTTTTTACCCCACTTTATTAAAAACTACGGAATGAATGCTAAAATAACGGAACTATGCAAAAAAAAAGACACCGACTCAAAAACTATAAACGATGCTCATAAATGTAGTATACTTTATTTTTTTGTAGTATCATTAATTGCGCCGAAAAAATAATTAATACCGCGCAAAGCAGGAAATATTACAAATAATTCAATAAAAAACTTTGAAACGGGTGCTAAATTGTTTGTAGTTTATTGTAGTGACAAAAAAAAAATTTTTTACCCCACTTTATTAAAAACTACGGAATAAATGCTAAAATAACGGAACTATGCAAAAAAAAGACACCGACTCAAAAACTATAAACGATGCTCATAAATGTAGTATACTTTATTTTTTTGTAGTATCATTAATTGCGCCAATTAAATTAGGTGCTAAATTGATTAGGTGCAAAAAAATAAAGTATACTACATTTATGAGCATCGTTTATAGTTTTTGAGTCGGTGTCTTTTTTTTGCATAGTTCCGTTATTTTAGCATTTATTCCGTAGTTTTTAATAAAGTGGGGTAAAATAATTTTTTTTTGTCACTACAATAAACTACAAACAATTTAGCACCCGTTTCAAAGTTTTTTATTGAATTATTTGTAATATTTCCTGCTTTGCGCGGTATTAATTATTTTTTCGGCGCAATTAATGATACTACAAAAAAATAAAGTATACTACATTTATGAGCATCGTTTATAGTTTTTGAGTCGGTGTCTTTTTTTTTGCATAGTTCCGTTATTTTAGCATTTATTCCGTAGTTTTTAATAAAGTGGGGTAAAAAAAATTTTTTTTTGTCACTACAATAAACTACAAACAATTTAGCACCCGTTTCAAAGTTTTTTATTGAATTATTTGTAATATTTCCTGCTTTGCGCGGTATTAATTATTTTTTCGGCGCAATTAATAATACTACAAAAAAATAAAGTATACTACATTTATGAGCATCGTTTATAGTTTTTGAGTCGGTGTCTTTTTTTTGCATAGTTCCGTTATTTTAGCATTTATTCCGTAGTTTTTAATAAAGTGGGGTAAAAAAATTTTTTTTTGTCACTACAATAAACTACAAACAATTTAGCACCCGTTTCAAAGTTTTTTATTGAATTATTTGTAATATTTCCTGCTTTGCGCGGTATTAATTATTTTTTCGGCGCAATTAATGATACTACAAAAAAATAAAGTTTACTACATTCACTAGCATCGTTTGTAGATAAAAGTAAATTTAGAAAAATCAAGTTTTTTCTAAAGCGGGTTCCAGCTTGATGGAGCTGCCTTATGTGACTGACACACGTCGACTTTTTTGGGTGTAAATTATGCCTCATGAGGAAACCTCACGATGATTTCCTTCACCATTCGAGCGAATGTTGAATGCGCATACATATCTAAGGACCATTGGTGCACAGCCGGGTATCTGACAGACCTCGGTGATGAGAGTCGCACGCTGAAACCACTAGTCCAACACTGCTTACATAGTAATAATAATAATTAAAAATTAATAAACAGAAGACTAAAACAAATATAATTTATATTGTGTGTTATTAAATGTACGAGCCAAGGCTGTACATTTTGCTCACTCAGACTTTCTTAGTTTTAAAAGCGTGGTTTAAATTCCTAAATCCGGAGTTACGCCCCGAGAGTATAGCCAGACGTAGACACTCTCTTCAACTGTCACATTCATTCGTTACATGGCAATTGACATTACATTACTTCGCTTATATTCTGTTGTTGTATGCGAGTAAAAATAAAATCCTCTATTATTTGTTACTCTGTAACACACCCACTCCCCACGCATATACACACACCCACGCACGCACACACGCACCCAGAGAGAGAGACACACACACTCACATATACACACACACACAAACACACACCAAATTAATTTTTACGACTCCGTTTGCAATGTTTTCTTTTAGCATTTACTTATTTTTTTCTATTGTATCTTATGACAATGACCTGATTGTACGTGTTCCGGTCCGGTGGTGGAGAGGCTGGCTATCTGTCACTCAGGTCTCCTGTTACAGAGACCAGTCTCTCACATACACATCCTAATGTTATTGTCACCGTAAAATTGTAAACACCGTTAGATTGTAATATATCTCGCGAGATTGTAAACTGTCGAAAGATTGTGAACCTCAACGAACTGCTTACAATTTAAGGTATTATTATTCGGTAGTTATATGAAATTGTTGGGAAGTAAAATTAATCTGTAATTGACCAAAGAAGTTTGAATGATAACTAAGTTAGTGTAGTACAATCTACCGAATAATAATACGTTAAATTGTAAGCAGTACGCTGAGGTTCACAATCTTTCGACAGTTTATAATCTCGCGAGATAGATTACAATCTAACGGTGTTTACAATTTTACGTTAACATTATCATTTTAGTTTAATCATAATAACCTAGTATGTATAATGTATATGTGAGAGAAGAAATAACGATTATTATTATGATTATTTAAAGTTCCCCGATGACCCAGGAACCGTACATTAAATATATTTCCATTATAAAAAAAAGGTTTATATAGTAATCATTTAGTTAGTGGTTCTTGACAGATCATGGTTATGAACATATTGAAACCAGATTTAGCTTTGATAACTGTTCTGAACCTACAGGCAGCTATCGTACCAGGGGGTTTAGTCAAGATGTCAAATGTCAAAAGTCGAAAACTAAATTTGTATGAAAAATTGTTGACACGAACTGTCATTTTCATACAAATTAAGTTTCTACTTACACTACTGTTAAGTCATCTTGTCTAAGGGTCGTTGCATTATCGTATACTGTTTATTAACATTAAAAAACTAATTTGTATACACACATAGATCGCTTATAAGCAACAAATCTAATTGCTATTGTTTTTTTTAATATTGTATATCTCTTAATATATTGCTATAAAATTTAAATTAATTTTCGTAGTTGTAATAAAAATCATTTGATTAAATTTTACTAGAGAAAGGAGGCGAAAAATATATTTTCAAGATTTAAAGGTTTGTATTCGATATTTAAATTACTTTTAGCGCCGTAGAAGTTATAATAGCAGATTTAAATACGGTAATCCGATAAATAAATTGGACAAGTTCAGTTTTCCTCATAAATAACGAAGTGGCTGGAAATGGAAAATGCTACAGTTATAGCAAATATCCCGCAGTCGAGCGCAGACAGCGATCGCTGGCAGTCGCTTCACGATGGCGGTTTATACACTTTTAAAAATACGTAAATAAAATATATTCCACTCAAACTGAATAGTGCGAATCCGTAGTTATGTAACTTGTAATCGGAAAATTTGGATATTCGAAATTTAAATTCACTTTCCACGTTCGAAATTTAAAATTTTGAATACAGTATGAAATGTACTCACAGGATTGAGTGATGGTTTATTGTGTACAATGCCTTGCTGTGGTTGTTGGTGGAACGGCAGACAAAGGCATCGACCTCCTGACTCTGCTGCAGGTAAAATCAAATTAATTTTCCCGAAATGTTTACAAACATTTTTATTTACGTTCAGTGAATTGAGACTGAAAATTTTCAGTCAGAAGTTTTGAGCTAACAAAGCTCTCTATTAACATTTCTAGATGTAAAATTCAAACTCCTAAATGTTAGCGCTGAACTAACATTTGTCAGCAATTAATTATCGCTAAATGTAGTATATAAGGGAATTTTGCTTACGAGAACTGACTGCGTAACTTTTAAGTTATCAAGCACTTACTGAACTAATTGCTTATTTTATAACTCTTGGCTATTTAAAATTATTATTAATATCTAATCTATACTTTTTTATAGTATGAACCTCTTTTATAACATCTCCTTGTTTGCATACATACAATTTCTTAATTCAAATATTTATGGTACGTAAATTCGAAATTCAAAAAATACAAAAACTACGTAGACTGCATGTATATTTTGTGTCTATTGTAGAATGTATTGATTCATAAGGAGCATAAATGATGAGACCTATACTCTGACGTCATATCCTACCTTTAAGGAAGGTACTTGGCAATGTCAGACATTTATTATTCATTATTTTACCATTGAGTGTAGCTCAGTAAAGGTGTGATGTTTTGTTGTATTACTCGTGAAAAAAGTGACGTGTCTGGTCGATCAGGTATTGTTCCATATTTAAAAATTTTATAGAAAACAAAAGACTGTGCCAAACATTGATTTTAGAAACCGAAACAAAAGTAAATCTCAACCAGTAAAATCGAGTTTATGTTAAAATTCTAGTTTATATTCAGGACTCGGAACGTAACAAAGTTTAGGAAGCCGAAGTAAACAACTCCTCTAGTGCTGGGTTTAAATAATATAGCGTATAGGATTTCCAATTTCCTAAACCTACATATGGAAACTAAATTGAGTCACGTAGCGCGCCCTCACTTGGTCTCATTGTTAAAGGCTTATACACTATACATAAAACCATTTGATTAATGATTAAATAGTAATCAAAGCGTCAATACAGTATTCAGTATTACTACTGTTAAGTATCGTTAATTTGTTATTCCATAGATTTTAAAAGATACGGTTTTTATTAATAGACAAAGTAATTCAAGGTATCTAAGCATAATAATTAAGTTTCAGTGTTACTTGTAATTATTGAAATAAATATTTTTGTTGATTTCGTTTTGCACTTTGCAGTTTTCCTTTCTATAGTTGCCTGGAAGAGATCGCTTCTTCTCGATAAGGCCGCCTATTTCATCACTAATAAAATAAATACTTTTATGCCACAAAGTTTACGCTTAGGTGCGCTTAAACGTTAAACTACGCTTCTTGTTTATTATTAAAGAAAAATATTGAATTAAATCATATTGTACTTACAATTATGAAACCGTCCCGCCAATTTTGTTTCTTTTTCATGATTGATGACGACCCATAATTTGTAATAATCTATGGTTCGGTTAAATTTATCTTATTTCAAAAAAGGAACTTCATTTTTGTAATTTAAATACAATATATCTGCTAAATAAAACGAGGGTCATTGATCTTAATGATACTAATATTTCATGTTAATGTAATGTTGTCTTACACTGTTAACAGATAATAAAACACATCTTGCATGAATAATATTTATTTTATCTGTATTTTTAGATCCAAAGACTGCAGAGCGACACACTGTTTTTCAATTCGCCCCAGGCTATTGTATTTCGACATTATTGGCTTTATACCTGGGCTAAAAATTATTCATAAAATAGGTGTAGCGGGCGTTTGTTGGGTTTTACCCTGAAAAAAGTTTTCGATTAAATCAATTATACTGTCAGGCCGTTAATGGAAAATAACTTTGGAGGGATTACTCCTGCCCTCCGAACCAAACTTAATTACACGTTATATTGGTGACACTATACCGGACACTTTAATTATCTCCAATATCCTGTAGATGGTTAAGTTATTGTTATAGGGTTTCTACAATAAACATAATAAAATTTTATATAAATATTTGTATGAGAAAATTTACACAAGAAAAACTTCAATAAAATGTTAAAAATTGATTGATTATAGCTGTTAATTATGTTAAATTCTGAGTTCTAAGTTTATATCAACAAATTCATTGGCGGCTCTAATACACAGAAATAAGAGACAATAAACAATTATACGTTCTAATTTCAAAAATCAAATTTGGCGCTAAATGCTTCAGTTCTTCAAAATAACAGACTTCAGGTATATTTTTATCTATGCTCGAAAGAGACATTCTATTTTTGAAAATAAGTAAACTCACGGCAAATTTTTAGGTCCTAATTTGTGGTGATATTACGCAATTCTTGTACAAATATTATTCAAAATTACCAAGAGACTGCTTAGCAAATGTTTGCGGCATCTAATTTTGGGTGAGCTTTATTATATATTTGCTTTTAAAAGTCGTGATGTGTACTTTATGATGTATGGGGTAACCCTAAAAGCATTAAGGCATGGATGGTTATAAATTGCGGATAGGGTAACATATTTAACGGAAACCATAAGCCGTACGATGCATAAATCCTGAATAAGCTATTAATGGACCTTTTTTACCTTTAAGTTTAATTTATTGTTTTTATTAACATGATTGTCTCACTCCACATCAAAATTACAAATTACTTTATGAAAAGTAATATGTCTCTTCGTTCCGCGTTTTAGCTAATTGTCATTTGTCAAATTTTGAAAAGAAATAACCGCTATTATATTTTCTTTTTAAAAGGTTTTGTAAAAGATGTAGTATTATCATGAATAAAACCATAGACATAAGAGTAGAACATCGCAAGAAAAACCTTATCTGCTATTAATCTGGAAATCATTAACATTATGAGTAGGTAACTTACGTTACGGTTCCGTTACGGTTACGAGTTCTTTTAGGATTTTATTTGATAAAGATAATTTTGATTTTGACACTTATTATTTGAACTAAAAATTAATAATATATAGATATTGACTAAGGGTCTTTCAAGAAAAGAGCGTATTAATTCTTAAATGGCCGGCAACGCACTCGCGAGCCCTTTGCCGTTGAGTGTGTCTATGATTTATGATTATGCTTGTCACTAACATCAGGAAGCAGCCTCTTGTCCGTCTGTTTTATATAAAAAAATATATTTTCTTGAAAATAATATTCTCAAATTTGAAATTGTGAAGAATTCCAAGTTCATACGCTAACGCCGATTTTATAATTACGAATCTCTATAGAGCAGTGCATGCATAAATTCACTTTGATTTCATTACATAATATATGCACATATGAAATTGGATCAATGTATATGATTATATATGAGCGCGTTGGAGGACGTTTTACGCCTGACCGACTTTATAGTTATATCAGACTCACTTTACCAACTTTTTTATTAGTACATCTAGTATACAGCCAGTTTAAAAATATATTTCTCCTGATTAATACGCATGGGGAACAGAATTCATTTGTTTTGTAATATAAAACACTAATGTTTCAAGCTATTAGGTAACTTAAGTTCCAATGTACCCCAAGTATAGCAATAGAAAACCAGCCTGATCGGTCTAGGGCAGATCTTTTCACTCCACTTTTCATATAATAGGGGGCAAATGGGGGGGGGGAGCAGGAGGCTCACCTGATGTTAAGTGATACTATTGCCCATAGACACTCACATTGCCAGAGGGCTCGCAAGCAGCCAGCCTTTTAAGAATTGGTATGCTCTTTCTTGAAGGACCCTAAGTCGAATCGGTTTGGAAATACTTCAGTGGGCAGCTGGTTCCAAACAGTGGCTTAATTCTGCTTCCTTCACCTCTGCAATGATGCTTCGTTGCCAGGTCTGTTTTGGGCAGACTCTTTCTTTTGTTTTGAGGATTCCAACTTGCTTCGCAATGTGACTTTGCTTCCGGAGGGTATGGCCTACCCACTTCCACTCCCGGTAGTTATAGTCCTGTTAATTGGTACCTCATCCCATAGTTGATGACTGTAGGTTTGTGTCAGAATATGCCGAGGATTTGACGAAGGTGTACATGCCTTGCTCATGTTTCGAGCTATTAGGTAAAGCGTAGCGATTTGTGAGTTGGTGTGTTATTTCTTCTAAATATGTAATGACGTTTAATAATAAATGTCTTGAACCGATGTTAAAATGTAAAACAAAGTCAGATTCAAGTTTAGTTAAAATAATTTTAACATTAAAAACATAAAAAGCGTTCTGAGAAATCGTGAACCCGTGAAATTAATACATAATGATTTCTTCAACTTATTTGATTGGCATAATGACTTGTTGGTCTAAGATCCCGATATACAACGACCTTCACCGAGATGCTTATTTAATGAAACGTATTTTATATTTAATTTAATATGTTAATGAATATAATCCACATGGGTTGCCTAGCAAATTTCAGTCCAGAGTATTTTAATTAATATTTAAAAAAAAATATTTTTTTAAACATTTCACCGGTATGATTATTAGATAAATTCTATACCAATCGAAAGTATGAAGCCCATAGAATATGCAAACGTTAGGTTGTTTTTAATCAATTAATTATTTATGTGTATATTTTTTATGTGACACTAAAGTATATATACATCTTTAGTAAAAAAGAAAGTTATAGTAATACATATATAATACTACCCTGATTAAAAATATTGATTGAAATTTTTTTTAAAAATGTACTACATGCAAATTATAAAAAAATATATATTTTTTTAAATATTAATTAAACATACTCTGGACTGAAATTTGCTAGGCAACCCATATGGATTATATTTAATGACATATTAAATTAAATATAAAATACGTTTCATTAAATAAGCATCTCGGTGAAGGTCGTTGTATATCGGGATCTTATACTACGTATAACCCCCCAAATCGTAATAAAAATTTCGAAATTTTTTTGCATCAAATGTATCCGATGTATCAAGCGCTGTAGTTTTACAAATGATTAACAATGATTATGAATAATCTTCTGCTGTAAGATTTCCATTATGTAGACGTAGTCCTAGATTCGAGCAGGTAATCTCATTTTAAAAATAATCTGATCTGGCTACCATGAAGATTTTTTTAATACACACAACGCAGTCCAAATAGTTATAGTCGCTGACCAACGTCAGTCGCGCCTTCATTTATTTAACGTTTTTACTGAACAAATAAAGGCATACCGAGTGTCCTGTTTAATTAGTTCATGGATACGACGTCATGTTAATTATTTAGTTAATTGATAATCCACAGCTTATATATGGATTACACCATGTCTACAAACAACATTGTGTACCAAGACAATTTATTATTCATTAGTTGAGGTGAGTGTGTGGGAGGGTGTGTAAGTGTGTGTGTACGTTGTTATGTTATAGCTTAATATCTGTGAAAACAATTCATGCCCCGCAGAACACTGTAATTGCGAGACCTTTGTTCATCCTGAAACGGTACCAATCAGACTTATGTGATTACGGCGAAATCGTTTTTCACGTTGAAAGAGAATTTTAAATCCGAATTGTTTTTTACATGACGTAATGTTAATAGACACAAGTCCTGCTAGAAGCAGACAATCATATTTCTGTCATACATAAAGTGTTTATTTGTTGAGGTGTGTGGAAATGTGTAATTATGTTTGGTAACTGTTTACTTTAGCTCAGGATTGAATCAATGAATCAATAATGGTACTTCTAATCATGTAGAAATTTGCGGATTATTCTTATTGAATTTAATAAATAAAAATTACTTTATTTGACTCAATACATTACATTTTGTACTTACATTTAAAAGATTGTAAACAAACACTTGGCTACGAATCGTTGAGATACAAGGATGTATAAGGTTAACCACAATTCTTTGTGGTAATAACCTTATACATAACATACTTCTACGAGCACTAACGTTTAAACTAGGCCTAGCCTGTATCTTAAACGCTAGTTCCTTCCAGTGTTATTAAGAAATTGGTTAGTATAACTGCTTTTTATGGATATATTAATGGATTACGTAAGGTCTCACATTTTGATAGATTCGTGTAACTGTTTTGGGATTATTTTGGCGGTGGACATAATGAAAGGAACAATTGATACTTTGTTAAGGGTCCACATCCTTTTAAATTCATTTTTAAGATCTGTATATTTCGTGATTTTATGAGCTATTGTTTCTTGCAAGTTGAGGGTGTTGGGTATTTATTATTATAATTAAATCTTCATATACGATTACTAGAGGAAAATTAGTAGTCATGATTCGCACGACAGAAATAATAATAATTATAAAACATTATTCGTGGCAGAAATATGGTTGTGACAAAATTGATCTAACGCTAGTCCCCACACTAGGGAGCCCTTGTGTTGTGGTAGCTAAATAAATAATGATAGATAAAATAAAATTAAGTGCCATACAAATCTAATTTGTAGACGCATAGACAACATAAAATAAAGTGGAGATGGTCGTGACGTATGATGAGAGAGAAGCAGAAGTGGAACAGAATCGTGACGGTGGTATCGACGAAATGGAACACGAAAGAGATGCAGACAGACAAGAAAATTGGCATTTTCTTCTATTCGATTTTAAATAATATGAAATGAAAATCTCTAAGGACAAGCTGTAAAAAAAAAGTAAAAAATCATTTAATCATATAGGTAACATAATTTACACTTATGACTCGTCAGTAAAGAAATACATATTAATGCTTCTAATTTTACATTAACTGCCAGTTCTCAAATCAAGGGCGTAGAACGGGAGAGAAGAACTAGCAATAAACTCTCCGCCACTCTTTTTAATCGCAATTTTTTTTGTTTTACAAAATGTTTGTAAGGAGCTGCAACCATTACACCATGTGACATTTTAAGTAATTATGTAGCTAAACAAAGTCAGTTTAAATGGTCTAAATATCATATAACGCAAACATATTTAGTATTAGTAGTTTAGAGTAGAGACTTGGGTCGTGGGGTTCAAGTGCACAGGCCTTAATTAAAGATTTAAGTTCGCGCCTTGTAGAGAGTACCGGCGACCACAGAGCTGGTGCTTTCCTCGCTCAACGAATAAGTATCGCAATACAGTGAGGAAATGCTGCCAGCGTTAAAGGTACACTGCACCAGGGACCAAACGTTTTAAATTTGTTTTTTTTTTCTTTTTATTAATTTTTATTATTACTAAATAAAATATTATTAGCAGAAAGTCATAGTGAAACATACAACTACTCTTGAACTAAATTTGTCATGAAGGCATAAGCCATAGGTTAGTAGGCTGTTTGAAAGAATATTCGGGTATATTTTTTATTTCGTATAATAATGACAAAATTATACCATGACCTCGGATTATTGTGTTTATACGAAATTTGATTCAGGACATTAGTAGGACCATTTACCGGATTAAAAACATTCAATTTTACGGTTATTGTAAGATAATAGGCAATTATAACGTCATTTTTGTCTCCTATTTAGTTAGTTGATTGCTGATCTTCCACAGTTCGCAATACAACGCATTTGCGAACTTTTCAATTTGGACCGTATTAACTTACCTTTTATGGCCGATACACGGGCTCGTTTCCCGCCTATTTTATAGAGAATAGACTACAGTTTTTTTAAATGCCTAATAAAAATCCAGTGGTGCTACCTTAAATGAGTCTTGGCTTCAGATTGCATCCGTTTCTTCTATCATTTATATTATAGACAAGTCGGTGATCAATCTTCTGTGTTGTTGCATTTGACCGATTTTTGTATTTGAGACATATCTGTTTCTATTTTCTAATTTCACATATAATTATTTAACAAATGTAACAAAATATTGTAAACCTATTTTAAAAGAGTAAGTGTGGAGTTTCTTGCCCATTCTTCTCCACACGAAACTACCTTTTGGAAGGGGCAACTAGAATATTTTTTTTTTACGTTCAAAAGTGCCATTTTAGATGGTCTAATTGAAATAAATGATTTGACTTTGACTTTACGATGTTTGCCTTCAACGTAGGAAATTCTAATGTACATAGAAAGAAAATTCTATTGCTGCCCATATGAGGAACGAATCTATGACCTCAGGGATTTAAAAGAAGAGCTAAAAAAAGGTTACTACTTGGCTGAAGACGTTGAGTTATGATGAAACAGAGGATCTAATAACTGTCATTCTGTAACTCACCCACTTCCCCACACATATACACACACCCACGCACGCATACACACACTTAGAGAGAGAGAGACACACACACATACACACACACATACACACACACATACACACACACACAAACACACACCAAATTTATTTTTAAAACTCCGTTGCACAATGTTTTCTTTAGCACTTAATACTTATTTTCTTCTATTGTAACCTTTGACAATGACATGATTGTACGCGTTCCGGTCCGGTGGTGGAGAGGCTGGTTATCTGTCACTCAGGTCTCCTGTTACAGAGACCAGTCTCTCACATACACTTCCTAATGTTATAATCTTAGTTTAATCATAAAAACCTTATGTATGTGAGAGAAGAAAATAAAGATTATTATTATTATTATTATATTATTATTATTATTTTTTATGTAATAGGAGGCTCATCTGATGCTAAGCGACATTGCCAGACTCGCAAGTACGTTGCCAGCCTTTTTACAAATTGATACGCTCTTTTCTTGACCCTTAGTGGAATTGATTCGGAAATACTTCAATGGGCAGCTGGTTCGCTTGCCGAGGGTCACTAAACGAGACTAAAACTGCTCACTATTATTTAAAAAAACATGTTATTTATTACACACTACCTATAACTAAAACAAAGTCATTTTTTTTTTATATAAGTCTTTATCTTGCAATCAGTCAGCTAGACTATGAGCAGATGTGTTGAGAGCTGTTAATAAAAGTCTAATCGTATCGTCGTAGACAGTACCGACTTTGTTTTACTTAATATCTTATAGGTCTCGTTACGATCGAAACAATTTTGCGAAGCATGTCCCTGCGGAGGTCGGCTATATCGTCCCCGTTTCTAGATAATGAGGGTTAAAGATTTGAAATAGGTATAGAAATTCCATAACTTTAACATGGCATGACATATTTTAATTTTCATTTTGAAGGAAATCAAATTAAGTTAAAATGATGCTAGCTACTGCTACCCAAAGTGATGATTAAGTTTTACTGAGAAAACTTAAAAAAACACAATTAATTATTTGTTCTCTGAAGAATATCCGATGTAGTTATGAATTAGTTTTCTATTAGGACCAAATAATGGATTTATTTAATTTTCACTTTTTGTAAATCAAAAACTAGGATACCTACAAAATTGACGGTTAGACAGTTAAATAATGGCAGAGATAACTCGTTTTGGCAATTTTTTTACTTAATTAGTTTTCGCTCTACGGGGACGATATATTAAAATAATTAGGCCATAAACTTCAGTTCAATTGGAGACAAAACTTAGACTCGCCAACCACAAAGTTAAAAGAAAAATAGTAGGCTTGTTAGTATTCAGTAAGTATAGCTGTCCTTTGTCATTTTCAGTTCTTCGCTAAAATATTGACGGCGTACGTGAATAGAAACAATGAAGCTTTTCTGCCTTTTTGATAGGATTATCCTTGTCCCTAAAGTAATAGAGTGGAATTGGGGTAGGTTAAATTATTTTTCTTTCCTAAACATACATTGTTGCTACGAGCTTCAAGGCTAAATTATATTATTGAACTGAAACTTCTTTATCGGAGTTGGAAAAAAATTTAGTGTAACATTTTTACGTTACGCGTCACATTTTTCCGTTACGCGCCATGGTGCTTTTTGAAGTCAAACTTCGTTATCGGCGTTGGAATGAAAGTTCTTTATCGACGTATGGGAGAAATTTTGTAGCAAATCGTCACGTTTTTCGGTTACGCGCCATGTTGCTTTTTGAAGTCAAACTTCTTTATCGGCGTTAGAAAAAAATTTTTATCGACGTATGGGAGAAATTTTGTAGCAAATCGTCACGTTTTTCGGTTACGCGCCATCTTTTTCTTGTCCCTACCACGGTTGATCCGAAGAGATTCGAAGCCATTAATAACAAAAATATATAATAACAATAACAATGATAGTAATAATTCTATTACAATTAATGAAATTCTGTAATAATCTTAGTAGTAATAAGGTAAAATGAAATAATTGTATTTGTATTCATGTCTATGATAATAAAAGCCTTTTGTTAAACTTTATTTAACCAATTTCGTTAAGTTGCATATAGTAGATCATTTTTCGAAAAATAAGGTCATAAAGAAGTTTCACTTCTTACGTGTGTACACCTAGTACACGCACACATTTTTATTTTTCTTCAGGTTTGTCAAGTCGGTTTTCATTTTTGTCATACACACATAATTGGCAATTATGTATTAATACTTGAATAATTACGCCGTTGTTTGTTTGTAGAATTGATCTGATTAATTTTATTAGAAAATTCTAGCAGGAAATTTAAGATATTAAATACATAATAAACAAAAGATTCGCTTTAAACGGTAAACTACCGCATCCAGGATGTACACTTCCAGGAAACCCCTTGTGGTTTCGATTTTAAAATGTCAATTGTATAAATGTAGGTTCCGGTAGAGAAAAGAATTGCGCAATAAAGTGTTTGATTCTGTTATTACTAGAGGTCCATATAATCGATACCTTACAAAATATATTTAAAAATGGAACACCAAAATCAAAACACTTAATCTTTGAATTACATTAATGTGAAATTTGCGTTTATTTATTTTTGTTAATTTAGTATGCACTTTTTGCACTTTACACTTAATATTTATTACTGGCGTTGCCTTGAAGAGATCGCTTGTAAGCGACGCCCGTTGTCTCCTTAATAATTTATGTTATGTGATGGTATGTACTAATGCAACAAAGTGTTAATAAATCAATATATGTCGGGAAAATTTCATCACTTCATCGATATTGACTAGTCATTATCGGGTTTAGTGGGAGTTGTGTGTTTAAACTGCAAGCACAAAAGACACCAATAATTATCAAACAACATTAAATTGATTCCTTCTAATACTACAAATGACACTTTAGCTTAAATTAAAACGAGCGGCGGGTTGAGGCCACCGATCTTTTTCCGATCACTTTTAATCACAATATACTAGACCCAACTCGGTACCACCTCTCATCACCACAATGCTCCACTAACTCCTCAGTGCTGTCTTGAACGCACTGTCCAAAATCAAGATGGCGACCTCAGTCGAGGCATTTGCTCTGCTCTGATTGGTCGTAACAATATTCGTACCTTTATTTGTCAAGTAATGATTCCACACTATGAAACAATGAAATAATAACGAAAAAAATTAAATTACGATTATTAAAAGTCATAGAAGAAATCTCAATGATTATCCAATGCAACAATAAAAGTTAACGGTCAATAGACTCGATGATAACATTTCCCCACATATATAGAAACGAATTATTAAGATATTTGATTTGATTTTAATGTTAAAAGCGTGTCGCGTACTTTAGTCTAACGAGCATAGACAATATACACCATTAGTATGAAAAAATACTTTGAAACATAAATATTTATGATCGCTCATAAGCAATCGTAAAATTCAACACTTATACTGCTTTTGCGAAGCTATTTGTATCATTATGTTAGCAAATGTTTTCAGTTGTTTATATCTAACTTTTCAACAAAGACATTTGTTAAGACATGTTATTGATTTGATTTGAATAGTAGTTTATAAAAATACGTCAGATTTTTTCACATGAGTGATTTAATACCTTGTCTGATCATATAAATAGTGATAAAACGTAAGGAATGGCGCCAAAAGAGCAAAACATCGCGGCCACAGATAAGAACAATTCTAATATGCCACAGACTATACCAATAAGAAAAAAATAAGTGAAGCTCCTTGGTCATACAAACGTTAGTTATGTTTGCATTTTTTAAATTTAGAATTTTGTTCACGTAGTACAATTCTATTATAATTAATAGGATTTAGACATTTGAAATACAAATATTACGGAACAAGTTAAATTTATGAATGCTTTCATTAGTACTCAAACTACACATAGAATAAATATGCTAGCATTGATATTAAATGCGATACAGAATTTTTCAATACGTAGTTCACGAGATCTCTCGACAGCGCGTTCGATTTTCTAATATTAGTACAGTTAAAAACCAGTAATATATGTATCACACATTTATTGGGAATTAGTATATGTTAAGAAAAACTTTATTCTCATTAACAAAATGACAATTTTATTCTCATGAGAGCTTAATACTTATGCAAATTTCACCTCGCTATCGGACAGCAGTTTTAATTTTGCAATTTTATTCTTCTGGACTTAATTTTAATACCCTTTTAAATTTATAAATACAGTAACGTTACGAATTTTTGAAGGTAATAGTTATGTATATTTTAACTACATCTTCTACCGCATTTACCGTTGAAGAGTGTTCGAGGTGTCATTCGGATCAATGCTGAGTTTCATCATCGGTCGAGGCAGAATACGAAATTCCACCCGTATCACCTCGACGTCCGTCGTTCCACAGTGTTTGTATGGCAGGTTGGCACTATGTAGAACTATCTGGTCACTGAAGTATTTCCAAACCAATTCTTCTTAGGGTACCTTCAAGAAAAGAGGGTACCAATTCTTAAAAGGTCGGCAATGTACTTGAGCGTTCTGGCAGTGTGATGGCTATGGAGTTTTTATTATTATCGACCATTGAATAGTCGTTTCGAAATAAACCATTCGTATTAACGGTTTTGCACTAATTTGACATTGACGTTATTAAATGATAGTGACAATGGCAGCTGACACTGAGACTATTACATAACTACAGACTATCAAATAGTCTGTTAATTTCTTTTCTTAACAGATTTGAACTAATTTGACTTTAGTTATTAAATAATGAAAATGGCAGCTGATACCAGCGCCATTTCTCCGACATATATAATACAGGAATAAACTGAAAAATTAATGGATTTTAAAAATATGTTCACAATTTTCCCCCTGGTACGTTAATCGACATAAAAACCTATTTTATAATAATCTAATAAAATTCTTCAATAAATCTCGCTTAACGTTCAGTGGGTTTATGCTATTTATAGAATGCTATGAATAAAATTATCATAGTTCATATTTGCGTAGATGTGGGCTGTGGAATAAACTTTTATGACTACGAAGTATAGTAGCTTCCCAATGGGCCACGGGTTTAACTTTTATCTGTTTTCTTTTTATCGACTTCAAAGAGGTTCACTTTGACATGTGATTGTTATTTCTAATGCAAGAAGTTCTATGCCTTCCAACGATATTGTCGCCCGAAATCGAACTTAGAAGCGGAGTTATTGAACTAAGCTAAATTACTAGCTGACCCGGCAAACGTTGTTTTGCCATGTAGGTATATTATTTTAAGGAAACTTTTTGTTAGTTTAATAAAACTATCTACTATAGTAAAACATAGGGGTTGATCGTAGAGGGGGTACAATTAGAGGTTGTATGTATTTATGTATGCTGTATCATAAATAATTTTTTTTGGGATAGACATCTTAAAGACACATTAAGATAAATAGTAGCCGGTTGTTAGACTTACTGAATATGCATAAAAATTTTCATAAGAATCGCTTGAGCCGTTTCGGAGGAGTATGGAAACGAACATTGTGACACGAGAATTTTATATATTAGATTATAAAATACTAAGCTGCTTAGAACAGTATCTACCAGATAACCCAGACGTATAAATAATACAGAATAAAAATACAGTAGGTAAGTCAATATTTAATCATGCCTCAGATGCTACATTTAATTTTTCACTTTGAAACCGTAAAATTATTAGATTTTAAATTATCCTGTGTAGCCAAAAATGGGCTTTTGATACTTGAAGAAGCGAGCTGTAAAATCAAATTGAAGTTTAATAAATTCCTTTGTGCCCGTTCTTTGTTCGTCACGATTTGAACGAAAATAAACCAAAAAAATGTCTGATCCACTGAATTTGCACTTTCAATGTCTCGCGGTCAAAACCAGTCTAAACATTTTTCTTATGATCTTTTCTTTCATTTATCTCACTTTTTTCTATATTAGATTTTTAATTACGACGCTTTAATAGTTCAGCGAAGTAATTTTTGTATTTCTTATACTTTTGTATTGCATCGCAATTCATGAATTCGTGAAATTAGCTCATTTTTTTTATTTTAGATTAGGGTTGACTGGAAGAGATCGCTTGCTAGCGATATCTATCTATCCGCCATTGCATCCCTTTTAATTTGTATGTGTACCTATGTTATTAGTTTTTTTCTATAAATGTAACGAAGTGTAAATAAATAATCTCTATATATATAAAATTCTCGTGTCACAGTGTTCGTTCCCATACTTCTTTGAAACGGCTCGACCGATCCTTATGAAATTTATGCATTTTCAGTAAGTATGGAAATCGGCTACTATTTATTTATTTCGTAATCCTACAGCTAACATAAATTATATATACATAATAACAAACAGTTACACTGACAATATAGCCAGAGATGGAATACTCCTGCTGCTATCTATATTTCAAACACCGAAGTGATAAGGGGTGTCCACCCCAAATTTTTTTTTAAGAAAAAAAATACATACAACCCCTAATTTTCACCCCTCTATGATTAACTCCTATTTTTTATTATTGTAGATATGTAGTTATTTATATTGAACTAAAACAATGTTTCTTAGAAATAATATACATAGCAAAACAACGTTTGTCAACGTTGGTCAGTTAGTATAATATAATATTCAATAGTCAGTACAATCCGAATCGTAGTTACCGACTTTTTGGGTCTAAAGCATGCGGTTTCCTCTGGTGTTTTTCTTCACTCTACGAACAAGTGTTAAACAGAAAATCCATTAGTGCACAGCTCGGCATCCATTTGCACGCTGAATCCACTAGGGCAACTCTTAATGAATGCTGCTATGCTGAGATGCTAATGCTGATATGCTGTCCCTATTAAAATATATAATTAAAGTGTACATTTTACATGAGAAAACTTATACAAACTGCTTACTAAATTCCAATTGAAAATACAACATTTCAATAATGAAACAGTGTTAACTACTTATTAATTAAAAGTTTTATTTACTTGTATTGCGTTAATCGAAGACAATATTTAAACGAACGGGTTAAATCTTTTCTCGATTTTTCTACAACATAATTAAAGTGTCTTGCGCGTGTAATTAATGTATTTTTCCTTAATTAAATTCTCTTATTAATTAATAAACCCTTGAAGATTTTCGATCAGAGCTTGTAACAATATAATGATTCCTGATGGAAATTCGAGCACGATAAACTCAAAAACTATATCATTACCTGATATTGTGATTCCTGAGAATAAAGTTGACATCTGGAGGAAGCAACTCAATAATATAACGTTATTAAAAGTCCCTTACTCATTCCCTAGGTTTAAAATCAACAATATTTTCCAAATTCCTTCTGCCACTAACCTAGGAGTTCAGGCACCTCTCGTTCGAATTCTTCGCGATTTTAACGGATTGAACACAGCTTATCCGGAGCTGAATATATTCGGTAGTGGGCTGATCGGTTTTAGAGATAGAATTGTTGGGTGCTTATCTCGAACCAAATTCGCTGTTTTGCTGATGATTTTTCTTTTTTAAGTGCCAACAAGTTTCTATAATTTTATTCCATTTTGTTGTGTGCTTATCTTGTATATGTTTTAACTGTATTTTTTAAATTTTAAATTTCTATATATATTTTTTTTTGAAACTTATGTTTACGTTAATTGTCACACATTTTAGATGTAAGATTTTGTAAAATAATTAGTAGATTAAGTACTGTGTGTGATGTCGTAAGCTTAATAACTAAATTAAAAAAAGGGTGCGTGTACTTATGTACGCGCGTAAGAAGTTATACTTCTTTGGCTTTCTTAATTTTTTTAAAATATTAAATAATTAATAACAAATATTTAACGTTAATAATTTAATAATATTTAATATTTAGTATATTATTCAATTATTAATTAATATTAATAATAATTATTATTTATTATATTATTATATTATTAATTCAATTTAATAACTTGGACTACTAAACCATGTTTAGACTTAAAAAGTAAAGAGAATACATATAACGTTTTGTTGTGAGGAAAATGCCAAAGAAAGCTGTAATACGCATTAACCTTAATTTGGCTATTACTCTTAGGAAAAAGGGTTTCATGGAAAATAGGCGATATAAAGAAAACGGGTTTCATTAAGGCGGTTATCCGAACTTTTTCTACAATTTTGTACATAGAAAATTACTCTTACAAAAACCTGTATACAACCAGCCGTTGGTTCTGATATTTCTTTATCACTCTTGATATTTTTTTCTTTATAAGCAAGTAGTTTGTCAGGCATTTGACACATGCAAAAAATAAACGACGGGTTGCACTCCGGGAGTGCCGGCAGAAGTGAAAACTTGAATATTAACGTTGTGCATTTGATATTTTGGAATGGTTAGGGAATAATTTTGCATGAATTGCTTTAATTATCAGAATAAAAGTACTATCATTTATGTGGTAGAATACAAACATGACAATTTATATTACATTAAATACGCCGCGCCAGCTGTCTACTCTCCACTTGTCTTACGAATTTTCGATCAGGTCACGTGTCCTGACGCGAGTTTAACATTTTTTACCCATTCCAAAAAAAGTGTACAACGCTGCTAAAGAAGTTTTCACTTCAAAAACAAGAAATGTATACTTAACGTAGATGTTCCCCCTGATATAGAGCTCAGGGGCCTTTAGTATATATGTAAGAGCATTAGCGTTACTGTCAGCTGTCATTATCTGTCAATATAATTAGTTAACAAATAATATTAGTTATTTGATATGTCAATATTGCTAGATCTATAAATTATATTGGACACCCTAAAGTTCGAAGACATTAATAAGATTCAGAGTCGAGACTTAGCACTTGAGCGCTAAATCAGACTCCTGCACGTCAAATCCAATACGTGTCAGTCGGAATTCATACTGTGCACTAAGTTTCTCTTAATCTTCAATAAAGGCACCAGTCTGTAATAATAACGTTAGTTCTACGTGGACAAGGCATTATTCAATTAAATTTAGTCCAAAACCATTAATAATACGATTCTGAGTTCATACTTAGCACTATAATAATAATAACATAAGCCTTTATTCAGACAGACAATTTTACATAATTTTCTTAAACTAGTGACTCTAGTGAGTCCGTGACACCGACAACCCATCTGTTTGCCCAACTTTGGCAAAGGCCTACTTCATTTCTTTCCACTCTGCTCTGTTCTTAGCTTTCCTTGTCCATATTTAAAAAAATAAATAAATGTGTGGCACTCGGGGTCTGCCGCGGTAAAGCTATTGCACAGCATTTTTTATCAACTTGCAATTATATTTTTTTATTTATGCAGTATTTTTTTTTTCTTTGATATTAATTCCATAATCTACCACTCTACCAGACTCAGACTAACACGCCTATATAGTCTGTCTCACTCTAACGCGTACTGGCTGCACCCTATGTGAGACGTCACGTTACGTCATCGTGTGTTAGGTTATTTTCGTTACGAAATTTCTGGATTCGGTCTCCACGTTCAAGGCCCGCGATCGAAGCTATGCAATAGCCTAATACTTAGCACTAAGTAACATCAAATCCAAAACGTTTCAGTCGCAAGTTATACTGAGCTCTCTAAATCTTCCCGAAAGGGAGGCACAAAGCAACATTATCTTGTAAATTATATAGCTAATGTGTGTTGAGTTATGTTGCTTCAGAGCGTTTGACATGAAGATTAAGAGCGATTTAGTTATGTCGTGAAGCTCGGCGTAAACATCAGCCTTATGCTTATATCACGCGACTTTGCGCAAAATTCGGATTCATTATCCAAATATTAAAGTAAATTCTACTGTGATTCTTTTATTTATTTATTTGGAAAACAAAACAGATACATCTCTATACAATAATAAAAGTTAAAAAATAAGACATAAAATAAACACATTGGATGTATCCACAAAAAGATTCACTAATAAAAAACGCCGGGTTGCACTCCGGGAGTGCCGGCAGAAGTGAAAACTTGAATATTAACGTTGTGCATTTTTGATATTTTGGAATGGTTAGGGAATAATTTTGCACGAATTGCTTTAATTATCAGTATAAAAGTACTACCATTTATGTGGTAGAATACAATATTTATTTATTGCGCTATCGTACACAAACATGACAACTTATATTACATTAAATACGCCGCGCCAGCTGTCTACTCTCCAGCCGTCTTACGGCAGCTATTTATATTTCTATACTTCAAACTCCCAGTTTGGTATTAATTTTCTTTTCAAGGTCTCACTTTACTGTAACCAATGCGTCCTTTGAACATAAATACCATATATAAACTTATCGATTAAATAGTTCAAAGAAATCTTCAAATTCCTGTATCACTAATTGGCACAACTATATTTGCTCACTGTACCGTATTGATTTCCCCGACATCGTCGAATTGCGTCGTCCCGTTATTTCCGCTTCTCTATTTTATTGCGTTTATATCGTTCCATTTTCAAATAAATGCTTGATTTAAGAATACAAACAACTAGCTGTTGTTTTGACTGCTAAATAAACGTCTAAGAATGTCTACGTTATGCTACGCCGTAGCAGTTTTAAAGCTCTTTAAAACGTGACGGTGTTAGTACATACATTGTTTCCTTCTTAATAAAACGCAAATCGCGATATAAAGCAACAAATATATTTATTTGTAAAATTTTTGTTTATTAATCGAAATTTCGATTTTTAAAATTACAATTTATTTAACTTTATTCGTGACTTTTCTTTAAGTAATTATAAAACCGTAAGTTTTATACTTTTTATCGCTTTAGTTTCAGTTGGGTGCGTCGAAGAGTGTTTAATAGCACGACAAGGGTATTCACACGTTAGCTTTCATCAAAGCTTTTACGTAAATTAAAACGCTTAAAGAAATTAAATCTTGTTTTTGTATTTTTATTTTATACCTCAGTTTATAAGAAATATAGAGCTGTAAGGGTTGAATGGTCGCTTGGTTTATTCAATGCATTGTACTGTAGGTATTTACGGGGAATTTATTTTTGAAGTGAAACTTCTTTATCGGGGTTGGAAAAAAATTTAGTGTAACATTTTTTCGTTACGCGTCACATTTTTCGGTTACGCGCCATGTTGCTTTTTGAAGTCAAACTTCTTTATCGGCGTTAGAATGAATCCTTTATCGACGTATGGGAGAAATTTTGTAGCAAATCGTCACGTTTTTCGGTTACGCGCCATGTTGCTTTTTGAAGTCAAACTTCTTTATCGGCGTTAGAATGAATTCTTTATCGACGTATGGGAGAAATTTTGTAGCAAATCGTCACGTTTTTCGGTTACGCGCCATCTTTTTCTTGTCCCTACCACGGTTGATCCGAAGAGATTCGAAGCCATTAATAACAAAAATATATAATAACGATAACAATGATAGTAATAATTCTATTAAAATTAATGAAATTCTGTAATAATCTTAGTAGTAATAAGGTAAAATGAAATAATTGTATTTGTATTCATGTCTATGATAATAAAAGCCTTTTGTTAAACTTTATTTAACCAATTTCGTTAAGTTGCATATAGTAGATCATTTTTCGAAAAATAAGGTCATAAAGAAGTTTCAC
This sequence comes from Pieris napi, assembly GCF_905475465.1. NCBI lineage: Eukaryota > Metazoa > Arthropoda > Insecta > Lepidoptera > Pieridae > Pieris > Pieris napi. The sequence goes on from NC_062255.1 coordinate 4,982,851, forward strand.
TTCTTACGTGTGTACACCTAGAACACGCACACATTTTTTTTCCGTTAAGAGACTAACTTATACAATAGAAATTCTTTTTTCGTGGTGAAATACGTTACGTATACCTTCCCGCGGTACCACTTCTTCGCGGTGGAGAGTTATATGGGGCTGTGCATACCCACTAAAACTCTGCAGGACACGGAAACATCGTAGTCTCCGCCGCATCCCATACATAGTTGAAATCACGACCTCCGACGGCCATTAATGATGTCGGATGGACCTTGGCACAGCAAGGGCCATATTCTCATCGCCCTATTCGCCCTGGTTTGTAGAGCTGGGGGAGGAAAATAATGGGTGCAAGGATGCGTCAGCTACCCATACAATAATATATAGATACACAATCGTATCGGATCCTTTGCGGACTACAGATCTTTAGAACGAATAAGTAGCGTACAATATGCTACTACTAAATAACTCTTTAGGTTAAATTATAACGAGCAGCGGGCTTAGGGCACCCATCTCACTTTTAATCACAATCTACTAGACCCAACTCGGTCCTCTCAATACCAGAGTGCTCCTCTGAATACTCAATCAGTACTGTCCTGCGTACCCTGAACGCACAGTCCAAAGTCAAGATGGCGACCTCAGTCTAGGAATTTGCTCTGCTCTGATTGGTCGTAACAATATTCGTATTTTTATTTGTCAAGTAATGATTCCAAACTATGAAACAATTAAATAATAAGAAAACAAATCAAATCAAAATAAATTATGACTCTTAAAAGCAATAGAAGGAATCTCAATGATTAACCAAAGCTACAATAAAAACGGTCAATTGACCCGATCCTGATAAGTCGTGCATTTCCTGATATATATACTATATCTTTGTAAACAAAGAAAATCATTAACAGCCAATAAAAACCTATCCGTTAGTGAAGCTTTCCTGCTGTAATATAACGTTATAAGACCCTCATAAAAGTCCCTCGCGATATAAGGCTTACATTTATGACCGAGGATTATACCCCTATTGGAAAATTGCGACAAAGTAAATGTTTGTTTTGCCAAAAATGTATTAAAGTATTCTGTAAATTCCTCAAAAAATTACAGTGTTCTTCAATATTTTTCATATGTTCATAATATTGCGACGCGTATGTTTTGGCTTGCAGCTTTTTGTGTTGTTTTTCGAAGTGAATTACGATGTTGTTTTTGTTCCTTACTGTCAAATGGTGTTCACGCTGTCGTGAAAGGAGATATTTGTACTAGCATTATTTTATAGCATCTAAACTTTTATACTAATACTAGCTGACCCGGCAAACGTTTGTTTTGCCATGTATATTTTTTCTAGGAAACATTTTTAGTTCGATAATAATAACTATCTACTATAATAAAATAGGGGTTAATTGTAGAGGGGTGAAAATTAAGGGTTGTATGTATGTTTTAATGCCACTTAATAAAATAAAAATATCAAAAAAAAAATTGGAGTGGACACCCCTTATCATTTAGGGATTTGAAAGATAGATAGTAGCCAATTCTCAGACTTACTGAATATGCATAAAAAGCTGTTTCGAAGAAGTATGGGAACGAACATTGTGACACGAGAATTTTATATATTCGATTATAAAGAGAGAATGTCATATCTCCTTTTATATCTACTAAACCAATTTTAAATATTCTTTCACCAATAACAGCCACGTTATTTGAGAGGATCATAGTCTATATATCACGCCGAAACCTAAAAAGCAAGCTAGTCGGAATTGCAAAGTCAGTCGGAGAAGACGCTCGACCGAAAACGTTACTTTCGACCGTAAATCACTGCACGAAGGTTTAATTGTCATGGTTGCCGTGCAAAACCGGGGCGGGTAATATTGTATAGGATCACGGTTCTTAGCAATTGAGGTTCAAAATACGTTAATTAGATTTATATGTAAGATTTTTTATTTAATATGTGACGTGGCTGATATGACGTTCCTAGGTTCTTTGGCAAAACAATAATAGTTTAGATTGGATCCTTATTTTAATAATAGGTACATTGTCTCTTAATGTAGGAACGCTAAAGGGACAACGAATTCCCTGGCGTTAGTTGAATGGATAGAATCGTATCGTATGTATTCCTATATCGAGTAATTTGGTATGAAGTTTCACGTTACAAAATGTGATGACAAATGAAATTTAATAAAACCATTTTTTACTGGATTGAAGTTATGTATTTAGAATTATTTTACATAATTTTAAATTTAACGTTTCGCGTGCTTTACAGCGTGCGCGGTGCGTGGTCACGGTGACTGAAGACAAAAGGTGTTGAATGTCAAAAAGTATCACAGCTGTAGAAAAAGTTGTATTATCTGTATTTATTTCCCCGGAGTAGGTATCGACTAAAAGATGGAGGGTTTTGGCAGAAATGGCTCACGATGTCCTCTAATTTCGCGGATTGTTTATCTTGAGATTTTAATTTATTACTATATAGATTTTAATCATAACTTCAATCCGGTAAAAAATTGTTTTATTAAATGTGTAAAAGCTATGTCGATAAAAGACAATACCAAATGAAATTTATTTTGGACTATGACTCCGTGAACTGTGTATCACCTACATATATTTGTCTCAATTTAATACAAAATTGTTAAAACAGACCAAAGAGATCGGACCATACTACTGCTATGAAACACAAATTTCTGTAGGCATCTCATAAATATATGACAACCAAGTGACATAATTATTTTGTTTCTAATAAGACAAAAGACATCTAATATTTCCCAGCTAGAAACAGTTTAACAGTTATAGGAAAATTTAGTTGTCGTTATTAGTACTTTTTTGACTTATTATTTAAGTTTCTCACCGTTTAAACCTTCCTTAAACTTTCACAAAATATTTCAAGATCAGTATTAGCCAATTTAGTCCAGCCATGCTCATTTTAGCTAAATAAACAGCAATTCATTTTGTATATAGATTTATTATGAAAAGTTCAAAATTAAACAATCGCAAAGAGTTTTTCCCAGCCCGGATATCCTCAAATATAACACGTCACTTAGGTAAATTTATAGAGTTTTGAATTGTCTTCGTCCGGAATAAAATAAGTATTAAAATGTCATCAATAACAAAAACATATTGCAATAACTTGAGTAAAAAAATCAAAAATGTAACCTAATAGTTTTGTAATCATTTTTAATATTCATTATTTTATTTACTTAATTACTTATAATTAATTGCCTGTAAGGTGGAACGGGATTCGCCGGGACAACTTGCATTACATAATATGTACATGCTTTACGTAAATTTATCGGTGTTATTCCTCGTGTCGATGCATAATTATTTAAAGAAAAATATCAAAAGCAGAAATTGTACCGGTTGATACTTATGAAAATATTTGGGTCAAAAAGCCTTATAAAACCGATCTAGGTTATGATAATTATATCTAAAAGATCTTTATAATATTGTTAGACAGTTTCAATACTCGGTTGTCATGAACAATAATGATGACCAATTACGTGAAATTTTAACTGGCTTTATAATTTAATTATATGTTTACCGCCGTCTGGATATTATTTAAAACAATGTTTTAACTATGGCTGTCATTATTTCAATTGCAATTATTCTTAAGTTTATGACGCCATTCCAGATCACTTGTTAACGTTTTCCCGCGAAAACTTTCTATGTCAATTGTCAAAGTTGCTTTGTAATCTATTTGATATGTTTTACGTTTATTTCGTAGTCTATGATATTGTTATATCATGTAACATGTTGTCAATATTATAGATAATGTTTAGAAAAAAACTATTAACTTCTCTACTTTATGTCAAGTTTAAGGTTGTCATTAAACTTGGTTGATTTCTCCTAAGCGCAGTATAATACCTTATGCAACACGAACACAAATGTCATGAAACGCTAAATCAACCGGTGTTGCCAGTTCTTACTAGATCCTCCAGAGTTAGTGTCGATTTGTATTATTTCTTTGGGAAAATTAGCCCAATAACAATTACGTAAAGAAATCTACTAGCATCAAATTAATTTCATTATGAAACGCTGTCTTCGAGGACAGCGTAATTGGGGAAAACTTATCTGTCTAAACTTGAGAACTTCGCCGTTTTATATTGCGGCCCTGAAAGAAAATTAAGCTATTTATCCCCCGAGAGGGAAATTTCTTTTTAAGTACTTCTATTTTCAAAACCAATTTTTCATCAAAGTTCATAACTCAACATAAATCAATCAGCGTACAAAATTTTGTTTGCAAATTTCTGTGATCTTCTTAAACTGTCTACTCTATTATTTTAGTAAGCAAGTATGTTCTAAAGAACATTTTCAACTGGCAATCGAACTTGGAACTACTAGAAAAAACTAGTAAATAAAAATTATACTTGACAGGAGTACTAATATTTAATTAAATAATTTTTTTTAATTACAAAACTCTTCCAATGTTTACACAATTGTATTCTTGTATAATATTAAACGCGTCGCTTAAAGTTCTCTTAAACATAGACAATATAGTCTTCTAACATTATTATTTTTGTTTCAGGCAACCCTCGAAACAAATGTGCATTGCAACCAGGACACAGTCTTATGGACTGGATTCGTTTAGGGAATTCAGGAAAGGATTTAACGGGTGTAGGTGGACGAATGAGACCTGTTTCTCCTTCGGAACTATCATTGCATAATACTCAAAGTAAGTCTTAATACGGCGTCTTGTGTTTTTTAGTATAGGAAGATGAAATTGTGTTTTGGAAGGTATAGAATGGCCTCTTAATTAACGAATTGTCTGCTTCTAGTCTATGGTTACGAATTTTGTAATATAACTAGTTTTTATATGTCTCTAACCAATTTTAACAATTCAAAAATTTATATATTCACAAACAATCTTAAAGAACTGTCCTGTCCTTTGTTGAAACAGAAAATATTCTTATTGTGCATTATAAAATGTAAGTGTTGTCTAGAAATAAGTGTCAAGTACCGTTAACATGTCACACGGAAGAGACTAGATGCCCACGACACAGGGAATCCTAGTGTGGGGGCTAAAGCACTTTCTTTTTACCTAAATATCCTTTAATTATGTAAAATAAGTCATACTCGTGAATGGGTGTTACTTGTGGTGACTGGTTGCACTTGAATTCGTGTATGCGGTGATGTTAGTTGTTTCGACTATGTATTTGCGTGTTGTTCCCACGAGAATGTAAGTGCGTGCTCCTATTTCACCATGCCTCCTGCTGATACAGGACAAATCTTTGTTTTTAATTTATTTTATTATTATTCATTACTTAAGATGTCACGTGGAACATGGTGTAATGGTTGCAGCTCCTTACAAACGTTGTGTAAAACCGAAAACTTGGTGATTAAAAAGAGTGTCGCAGAGTTTTGTGCCAGTTATTCTCTTCCGTTCTACGCCCTTGATTTGAGAAGTGGCAGTAAATGAAAATTAGAAGCATTTCATATATATATTAATTTATTTTTAACGTTCAAAAGTGTACATTGCGTTACCTATATGAATATATGATTTTGACTTTGACTGAATTTTCCACGGTCAGCAAAATGCTATAAGCTAGTCCAAAATTTTTGGTTTGAATTTTTAGTAACTTTTTAAACACGATATTCTTTTTCAGATGATGCATGGTTAGCAATACGCGGACGTGTGTACAATATAACCCACTACTTACCATATCACCCTGGAGGTATGTGTGCTATGAGACAATTCGCTACCCTAAGAATACCATTCCTGATTAGCATTTCTTTTAAGGTCCCGAAGAATTGATGCGCGGAGCCGGAATGGACGCTACAGAGCTCTTCGACAAGGTCCACCCGTGGGTCAACTATGATTCCCTATTAGCTAAATGCCTGGTCGGCCCACTGTCCTACGATAGACCAGACGCAGATGAATTATTCAATACGCCACTGTCACGCTCCGATAAGTTACGAGAGCCTTCAAAAGCTCAGCTAGTTAGAAAATCGATGGAGAATTTGGCTAATTGCATAACGCCGGTACGGAAAAAGATCACGGCGAAGAGCGAAGAAAATGTCAAAGGAAGTCCGCCAAGCAAAATTATGCAGAGCTTAATACAGTCCAGCGATTTGCCGGTATCGATTAGCCGTAGAGCAGCGGCGAGTCCCGCCAAGACGGATAAATCTAAGGACACTCCAGCTCAATTACGCTTCGATTGGATACAGACGTCGACGAAAATTATTATCTCTATATATACAGGGCATTTAACAAATCCCGGTGGATCTGCGAAGTTATCAAATGGTGCTCTAACCGTTGAAGTGGCGACAGATGGTTGGCTTAGAATATTTAGGCTAGACCCTGAAGCAAGTCTTAAAGATCCCCTTCAGCTAAAAATGTATTCTGAGAGCGGGAAAATTGAGGTAAATAAAATATGTTCAAGGCTAGTGTGTTTGAATAAGGAATAGCATTTTCCTCATGACTCTAGCAATATCATTTTACATTGTACAAATTGATAGTGATCTTTGAAGGCGATTTAAAAATAGAATACTTTTCGATGTTGCCCTACAATAATTTCATTGGCTCTTTTCATTATATATTAAGAAGAGACAGCAAGATAATACCAGTTCTTTTTGAAACAATCATTTTAATAATACCCATCGTTACTATGGTAACAACCATATTACTACCTACATTCCAACAAGATTTCAATGAATGACTCTATATTTTTTTAGGTTATAGCATTAAAGTCCGAGTGTAAAGTATGGAAAGGGTGTGGCGAGGCGTCTTTCAGTGATGCAATACGGATAACGACCCCAATGAAGGTGGAATGTCGGGTGATGGATGTTAGTAGGGTGACACACGACACAAGTTTAATAACTCTGGCCCCAATCACCGGCCCGGTTATAGTACCTTTGGGACACCATGTCAGAGTACATCATAAGGAGACAGGTATGCTAATAGCTAGTTAAGCAAACTAATAGTCGTATTCACGTGTCGGTAAATTATCTGTAATATTGATTCCCATCTATTCAAAGAGAGCTAGTTCGTTCCTGAACAGTCCATAGACTAAAATAGCTTTTTATTTCTATGATTATATTTGGTTTGAATTTGGAATTTGGATATAGTTAGTAAATGTCATGTAATTTTTGTATGAAGAAGTTACTGGCTGTCAATAAAAATGTGCGCGCAGTGCTGATTAAAAATAAAATATCTGAAAAAGTAAAAAACGCGCGAAACGAATTCTTTCTTTTGTTATTTTTAATCTCTATGGATTGAAATTGGTATGAATTGGGAAGTTATTACGAAATGCTTCAATCACCAAAGAGATCAATTACGAATTGTATGATGTTACTGGCTGTCAAAAGTAATATGCGCGTAGTCCTAATTAAAAAGAAATATATCTGTAAAAGTAAAAACGGGCGTAACGAATTCCTTATTTAATATTTTTAATATCAAGGGATTAGGAGCGGTTTCAATTGAGAAATTTTTAGTAAATGTTTCAATCATCTAAGAGATTGTATGACGATGTTAAGGGCTGTCAAAAAATCTACGCGCGGACCTAATTAAAAAACCGTTTATCATAAAATTTATATAAAAATATCTAAATAGCATATAATGTATTTTAAAATAAATAAATTTGGCACCGAATGACCTTGATATAGCAGTTCCGCCGTCCACCATTACTTGTTAATTCATACAATTACAAATATTAATGTATTAAATAACTCTTTATCTGAGCGCATCTCAATTACAATTGTAAACAAATATTTACTTATTAACCTATATTTGATTGTTGTGTCAAATTACGGGAAAATATAAAAATTGTAAGCTTAAATTAAGCTAATTCAAATCAGTGCATCTTTTTCTAGAATTATTCATGCAGTTTTGTTTAATTGTAATTTTATTCGAAAATACTTTTTTATTTAAAACATTATTATAGAACTAAAGCTTATATAAAAATCTTTTATAAGACAAATTAGCAATTTTTATAATAATTTCAAAATGCAACATACGATTTAATCATTATTTTATGAATTTATTTTCTAAAATGATTCCCTATAATCAAAATTGGAACCAGCCATTTTTATATTTGAATCGAAACAAAAATTCGCAGAAAAATCGGATACACATTTAAGTTTAATCCTTATTATTTCTAGATTCCGAATGTATCCGATCGTACACACCCATTGGGGACGGATGGGATAATTCAAGCAATGAATTTAGCTGTCTAAAGTTAGCTGTCAAGCGATACGAATCAGGCAGCCTCTCACTGTATCTGACGTCATTGGGGCTTGGTGACGTCATCACTCTGTCGGGTTCCTACGGGAATTTCCGATTACATCAGGTAACTTTTTTAATATATTTTTGTTCATTTCTCAAAGGAATCAACGTTTTAAATGTTTGTACTGTGTTTAAATAAATTTTCATAGAATATAATATATTCACTGTTTACCTAAGAGCTGGGTACCTAAGAAAACATATTGCATTAATAGTACATATACAATCTGATAATATAAATATTAAGGAGGCAACGGGCGGCGTCATCGCTAACACACATTAAGTACATATATTGTAGACCAATGTTTGCCAACGGTTTTTGTGTCATGCCCCACCTTGGCCTTCCTAAAATTGTAATGTAATATACATAATTTTTAATATTAAAAAAAATTAATTGCTCACTGAAGAAACTAAATTAAGTTTTACGAAGAAATAACTAGTCATTTCTAACGAAACACAGTATAATAATGAAAAACTTAAATTTAAATTCCAGATAATGAAAGATTTTTATTTAATTTAGTGAGATCCTTGCGCTTGATGTTTTCTGCACAGAGATTTTAAATTAGGATCCAATCCAGCTTCAGTCTCCACGTTGTTTATATCCAGCCGATTTCGATTGCCCCCTTTAACAATCAAATTGCCCCCCTGTGGGCCCCACATTCAGAAACACTGTTCAACACTGCTGTAGACTATTACAAAACTAACATCCAAAATATAATAATTACTAACGTAGAATCATGAATCGCAATGCTATGTTCAATACAATAAAAATAATATATTCATAAAACAAAGTTTCTATAACTTTATGGCCGAGATCTTAAACGGGAAGAGCTGTGAGGTAGAATTTCCAAATCAGGAGCGTAATACAGTTTTAAGTATCGAATTAAAATTCATTTTTACACGCTTTATATTAGCTTCACCTGTATATGTATGTATGTAACCGATTCCTTCGGACTCGATTTTGACCCACTTTTAACGGACAGATTTAATTCAAACTTTGCGCACCTGTCAAAGATCGATGACAATGCAATAATCCGAAAAAAAAATGAAAAAAATAATAATAATAATAGTTAAAAAAACTAATTAACTAAAGTTAAAATTAACTTAAGGGAGATCATAAAAGGCTTGCCTTAAAAGGCATTCATCAGAGATGCATAATTCGAATTGTATACTAGAAATCAAGAATTAAAATTTCATATAGTGAGACATTTGATTTGTTTTTAGCACTTTTCTATTATACTGAGGTTATAAGATTTTGACGTTATAATTAATTTAATTATCTTTTGACATAGATTGTGTAGTTCAATGTAAGTAGGATTAATTAAATTAGAAAGTTGTTATACACTACTTTCATGACAAATAAATAAAGGATTAAAAAGAAAACACGTTTATTTGATTAAAGCATACATATTAAGAAATCAAATTAATCAATGGGCTCATCTCCGTTTTAACTGTCAAAACTGATTTTCAGTGGGCCCATGACAAGCTAATGAAGTGACAGCTACACGCTAAACAAAACAAAAATGTTGACAGTTAAAATAAAAAATGAAATTATTAAAAAAGAATAAATAAATACAAATAAATATAGAATTGTTGATATTGTATTTATAATCAAAAGTATTTATTATACATAATTAAACTTCTATAAGAATCTTAATTTGCACTTTTCGCAAAAATTCTCGATATAATTTCTTGAAATTGTAAATTAAAAAGCAAAGGTACCGATTTTTGAGATTTTTGTGTTTCATAATCGGACGTCAGAATAAGAAATTCCACCTGTATCACCTCCAAGTCCGTCCTTCCACAACTGTTTCCACCCAGTTTTTTCCGCGCACCACCTCTATAAGGTACCAACTGCCCACTGAAGTATTTCCGAACCAATACGACATTCACGAAAAGTGTGTACCTATTCTTAAAAGGCTGGCAACATTGAGAGTGCCCATGGGCGGCAGTATCACATAACATCAGATGAGCCTCCTGCCCGTTTGCCTCTATATAAAAAACAATAATATAGATTAATTTCTGTTAACGAAGACGCATTGGGTGTATTAAACTAATGTAGATATGACGCAAATACTCATCAATCACAATTTGTAGGCAGCACCTGCTTCCCTCTGTTACTAGAATAGATCAATTTAATAACTTATTAATATCAGAAAAAATCCCTAGAGCAAAGAATTTTAATTTTTTATAAAAAAACCAGTGGCGCTACAACCTTTTTAGGCCCAGAGATATCTATTTCATGATCATTATGAATCTAATAGTGTGTAAATCAAGGGGCTGATCAGCCTCCTGTGTCTGACACACGCCGTCGAATTTTTGGATCTAAGGCAAGCCGGTATCCTCACGATGTTTTCCTTCACCGTTCGAGCAAATGTTAAATGCGCACATAGACGAAAGTCTATTGGAACACAGCCGGGGATCGAACCTACACGCTGAAGCCACTAGGCCAACACTGCTCCTATTAATTTATTAGGTATATTATTATTTTGAATTCTTTTATGTGCAACTGTGATATAATAAATAATAGTTTAAAAAACTAGAACTGGGTTGCTCGATAGACGAAAAATATGGCACAGAGCGCCCCACGCTTTTTCACAATAATACCAGTATTTTTTGTTCATTACCATTTTCAGCCAAAATTAGGAATTATTTTTCACTTTTTAGTTTGATGTGCTTTAAAAGCGTTTGTTCTAGTTTTTTAAACTATTATTTATTTTTTTAGTTAATTTTTTTTATTTTTTTCATTTTATTTTTCGGATTATTGCATTGTCATCGATCTTTGACAGGTGCGTAAAGTTTGAATTATATCTGTCCGTTAATAGTGGGTCAAGATCGAGTCCGAAGGAGTCGGTTACATACATACATACATACAGGTGAAGCTAATATAAAGCGTGTAATAAATAATATTTTTTAATATGACATGTAATTGATAATAATGATTCTAAACGTATTATTAATACAACCAAGAACCTAAAGTAAGCATACTAAGAGAAAACAAAACACGGTGTTTATATAGTATTTCTTAGCATGAGTTTAATATTAATTTCCGTACTTTCAGTTGAAACCTGTGAAAATATTATATCTCATAGCGGCGGGGACCGGCATAACTCCAATGTTATCTTTAATTCGCTTCGCGTTATCAAGGTCGAATCCAAGATGGTAAGTAATATATATTAAAGTTGTATATATGTTAATTCACGTGGAACTTGTAATAAAAGGAATGTTTGGTGAATAAATTTTTTTCTGGGACAACAACATTTGGTACAAAAATAGTAGAAGACCTCTCGTGACAAAATTAGGAACTTAAAATTGCTTGCGGTTCAATATATCGTGATAATATAAAAAAAAGTATAAACATATATATGAATACAGTTGAATTCATTATTAGTCCCTCCAAAGCATAGTTTTTTTTTAATGGCTCTGGCACGATTTGTGCATTAGCCAGCGTCAAGTATAGGATTCTTTATAATTCGTGCTTGTCTTTAGAAATTCGACCGTGTCCTCCATGTACGGTTTAGGCACTCGCCCGGTACCGCACAACCCTCCCAAAGGCCGAGAACAAATTTAAATTAAATTAAAACTTGCCCTCGAACCGGGAATCGAACCCGGTACCCCTCACCTAGCTGCCACTTAATAAGACCGCTAGGCTATGAGGCCCCCCTAAAGCATAGTTTAGTACAAAATTCATATATTTATGAATTTATCTTGGTATGTAACGCCGAGAGCGTGTAAAGCGACTGTTAATGAATCATTTAACAAATTTCTTTATCAGCAGATATTGCGATCCAAATCCGCCGCCAATAATAAAAAGGTTTCTTATCTTTTATTAACACTTAGTCAGCAAATGTGGAGACCTTTACCCCGTATATATATATTGGTTAAGTAGGTAAGCGTTTCGAAGTTAAATTTATGATTCAGTTACGAGTTACTACTGTTATAACGACGAAATTAGAACGGTCCCTTCATCGACGTTATACACGAAATCCAAGGTAGGTATTCACTAAGATACCTAAATACTCGTACATGGAATTTTTAAAACATAAATTGGAATAAATTGAAACATTTATTGAAATCAAAAGTTATAGTGCTTATTAGCACAATAATAATAAGCACAATAACTTTTGATTTCACAGAAATTTTCACATTTTTTTAATTCAAAAACTTCGATTGCATAAATACAGATTTGGAAGTCGTTTGAAAAGGCTTGAAAGTGTTTTTTTTAATTCAGAAGTTTTAAACATCTCTTTAATGCACTTTTGATGGTTCACGTCCCAGTTGGGACCGAAATGTTATTTCATTTTTTATTTATTTACTGACAAACACACATAAATAAGGTATTAGGCAACGGGCCGCCTTATCGCCATCAAGTGATTTTTTCCTGGCAACCTTAGTATGGAAACAGAAATACCGATTTAGTTATTAATAGCACTGATTTCGAACCTTCGAATCTCGGAAAAAAAACATTATTCGGATCGGGATAACTGTTGGTATAGCTATTGGAAATAACAGTATGACCTCTGGTCCTAATCTTACAATACTACGGACTATTGTCTATGGTATAGTGTTTTTTTTTAAAGAACAAACGGGCAGGAGACTCACCTGATGCTAAGTGACACCGCCGCCCATGGACACTCACATTGCCAGAAGGCTCGCAAGTGCGTTGCCGGCCTTTAAAGAGTACACTCTTTTCTTGAAGGTGTAACTTGCTATGTCGATGGCTGGTTTTACTAAACATTTAACGCTGCTGAATCACTCTAGATAACTTTATTCTAAACTCTTTAAGCCTAAATTAGTTACAAAAGTGTATATTGTATGAATTTCCATTAAAAAAGATACCCTTAAGTACGCAATAAAAGTCGGTGTCTTCCGCTATTAGCTCCCTCTAATCTTTGAAGCGTGAAATTAAATTTTATTAAACGTCTCTCTTTTCAGCGAACGAGTACATTTAATATTCTTCAACAAGACAGAAGAAGACATACTTTTCAAGACGAAATTAGAAGAATATGTTCAACAGGATGATCGGTAAATATATAATCGTGTATATGTTAACGTAAAATTGTAAAAACCGTTAGATTGTAATCTATCGGTTATCGGTTATCGGTATTCGGTAGATTGTACTACACTAACTTAGTTATCATTCAAACTTCTTTGGTCAATTACAGATTAATTTTACTTCCCAACAATTTCATATAACTACCGAATAATAATACGTTAAATTGCAAGCAGTATGTTGAGTTGACAATCTTTCGACAGTTTACAATATCGCGAGATAGATTACAATCTAACGGTTTTTACAATTTTACGGTGACATATATATGTTTAAGCAACATGGCGTATTGGCCAGTTTCAATTCTGGTAAAACAAAAGTTGTTTGGGCCTGGAGACAGAGTTTATACGGAAGTCTTACGTATAAACTAAAATATTAATTTAACAAACACCGAAGTGATCGTATGCGTAGGGTATTATTTGCCAAACGTGACTCAACAAATCAAAAACTCTATGGTGATGACATCACGTGACCACTCAATTGTCTCGTTTAGCCTAAAAAATTGTGTATACCCAAATAAAGAATTGTCATTTTTTATTTACAGATTACAAGTACTACACGTCCTTTCAAACGCGAGTTCAACGTGGAATGGCCTAAAAGGCAGAATCAGCTTAGATATACTAAGTAAAATGATTCATAAAGATTCAAATAATCATTTCGCTTGTCTATGTGGACCTACGGAGTTTACGCACACCGGCGTAGATTTGTTAAAGAAAATTGGTGTCAAAGACAATTTTATTCACGCGTTTATTGGTTAGTGATCTATGGAAATCTTTTGGCGGGAATTAAATTCAATGTCAATTGTAAATGTGTAATTTGCATTTGACAGTTAATACTAGAACTAAATAATATTCGGTTTAACTTAGTTATATATAGATATATTTTTGACTTATCTCTCTTTCTGAATTAAATTTAGAATGTAAAAGCATTTTTTGCTACGATTTTCAAATAAAAAGACAAAATTTATGAATATAGTAAAATAAGTGAAGTGTAAAAATCGCGGAATAGATAGGTTTGGAAGGGTCTTTTTTAGAATTCTATACTAAAATCAGTCGTATTACTATTTTACCACTCACATAACATAGACAACTTTCAAGTATGAGTCTTTGATCACACAATATTACATATTTCGGTGCCCACATAAACCTTTATCTTTTCCGTGTATATAACCAATAAGAACATCTCTTGAGTGAGACAAAACTTAAAGCTAGTCGAAAATGGATACGATATTAATGTAAATATGTATATTAAACAAAAATAGATGGATTTTTTATTATTGTTGTTTTAATTTTCATATTTTAATGCAAATAATAGAATAGGCCTAGGGAATTAAATATATTGTAAACAACAGTGTCGACATTATTCTGGAATCAGATTGAATTAGTCGATTCCACCGAGCTGGAAAATTTAACATGTATACAGATTTATTATACCTTATATATAAGATTACATATTGTTTTAGAACAGGCACCATTATTCTAAATGTCGTCGTTTATTATACAAATTACAATAGCAATTTATTTTTTTGTATATTAATTATAACTCGGAAGTAACAGGAGCCGCGGACACAACTTTATATGTAATCAGTTTATGTCAATAAATTATTGTAAGAAAAACAGCGAACTTGAAACTAGCACTCGGTTAGTATACTACTTGGTGGAATTAACTTAGAGGCCAATATTCTAATTCATATCTGAAGTCAGAATCCCGTCTTGAGCACTTCATACAAAAAAAGGGTGCTTGTACTTATGTACGCGCGTAAGAAGTTATACTTCTTTGGCATTATTAAAAATAGTTTTTGATTGCATGCAAATAATTAATTACAATAATTAAATAATCAAAGACTGGAAAAGGAGTCATTATAGTCAATAAAGTTCAGTTTACATTTGAAAAATTAAATAAATAAATATTTATTATTTTTCTCTTACATTAAGTGTAACATAAATTCTATTATTATTCGAATATTGTTTTTAAATTATGTCCAATGCCGTAGCATCTTCCGTGGGCAACTTCATTCTGTTAATTTTGTGTCACGGTGCGCGCGCATCGTACAATTTCACTCTCATCAATTTTTCATAACGCGTCTAAAGAAGTAGAACTTCAAAAATGGATTGACAACTCTTGAAAGATTTAAGTTTGTCATTCTAGAGTACGGGCCATACAATCTAGTTGGAACTTCATGAATATTTTGTCATTAACAAAGTGACAGGAGTATTGTAAAACCTGACATAACCTCTATGGTGTACGTTCATAAATAACAGAGCAATACCTACAATAAGAAAATCGAAATTCTCAGTATTTTGTCTCATGTTTAATAACTAAAATATTCGTATCTAGGCTAATTAGATTAGTTCCTAGCACTAATATTTTCCATCCAATTTGTCCTCAAAATATATGAGATATTTATAAGTAAGTGCTGTAATAAATGCATTAAAATCTTGTTATATCTTCAAAAATTATTGACTAGTTATGAAAACGCAACCAAATGTAAAAACAAATATTCTTACCACATACAACAGTACAAATTTGACTTAGATATTTAATTTCGGATTTGTTACTTTTTTATTTACGTTAGTTATTTAATTATACATTAAAATTCAAGCAAGAGAGACGTCGTTACCCTAGTGTATCATAACTACGAGAGAAAGAGACACGGAGAACGACGCCAGCGCCGCCAACTAGGAACTAAACTGGGAGATCCTTATTATCTACGATTTTATCCTACGAATACGTTGGTTACATGCCGGAAACAATAATAGGTCTCCAATCTTTAAAATAAAATAAATAATTGAATGATATACAAAAAGAACTCAAAAGTAATTCGAATTTATAGAGAAAGGCACAAATATAGAAGCGGCAAGTATATTTTGCATAGTTAACCTAGGTTTATTGTACATTAGTATTTTTGTGTATTAGCACGGATTATGATTTTGATGTAAAATATTGTAAAAGTGCCTACATTCCATGTAACATTTGCGTTAAGTATACATTGTATTTTATGGTATAGGATTGGTTTTTAAATAAATTAATTTATTAAACGTTTTTTTGTATACCTAATTCATCCCCATTTCAAACCATACTTTCAAAAAGATGAAATCTTGGTATACAGGTATTTTACCGCAAAATTTTTCGAGATTTTATTGAATAACATAATCTCTAATTTATATGTGATTGGAGTGCCTCTTCAGTGCGAACCACGCCAACAATGTACAAGTTTTAAAACGAGTTTGACCTATTGGAAAATATCTTTTTTGTCTTTATTTTGCTAATAATAATATTAAGCCTTTTTATTTCCTGTTTTACAATAGTTGGTAGTTGCTATATTACAGTAACCAAAAATATTGATTTTGTTAGTAGGTGAGCTTAGATTATGTTAGTATAATACATACTTATATATATATATTATTTATTGAGGAATTAACAGGAACCCTGGTTTGGGTAAGGGAGCGTTCAAGTATTACGTAACGAACTTTGGGGGGGAGGGGGTCTTTTTGCAAAACGTTACGATGTGGGGCGGGGATTGAATTACTCGTTATTGTTAATATTATTTTCGACTTTCCAGTACTTTACACCACACAATGGTAACTTTTAAGTATAAAGAGTCAGTAAGTGATCACGAAACATTTTACTATACTTGGGTACAGAAAAACGTTACGGCGCGATAAAAGGGGGAGGGTCAATAATCTCCAAAAATTCGTGACGTAATACTTGAACGCTCTCTAAAGGCCTCCTCCAGAGATGCCCATTTTTGTCGGTCCTGTGCTGTGGAGTGCCAGTTTTATGCCAGCTGATCTTTTCAGATCATCTCAGCGGTCTAAGGGTCTCCCCTTCCGCCTCTGGCTTGGTGGTCCTTTCCGGTAACTCGTTTGGTCCACTTTCTAGACATTCTTGCTACATGGCCAGCCCAATGCCATTTCAGTTTTTGAGCAAAATTTTATTTATATGAGAAATTTAATATTATATACGAACGAGATACACGTCGCCATCAGCTAGCCCAATTTTAGTCTAATGGGCTCATTCTGATGTGTATCTTTAATGCCCTTATAAACTGATTAATCACGCTAATGTTACGAACCGACGGCAACTGATTAAACAATTGCACATCCTCATACCTAATAGACCTCTTTCAATAATTTGTGCGCGGCTTTGGCAAGATAAGCAAACTCACTCGACGAGTTTGTAACTTTAGTGTAACTGAGTATTTTGATAATATTGTTTAGTTAATAAATCTTTATTTACGATAAATTAAAGGCTCGAAATGAAACACAAAGTCAAAGGAACGTTTTATTACAACAAAAGGTATACAATTAAATGCTTGTAGTTCTGAGCACCACTGGTACCTACTACCGTATACCACACAAGAATCCTGATTCTTTCAAAACTATAAAGCAAGGAAATGCAGAAGCAACGTGCTAATTCTGTTCTACAATTTAATATATCATATTTAATAGTTATATCATTTTTTAAGAATGATTACATTGAATGGATTCTATACAATGATAGACACAGATTGTAACACCTAGTTATACATTTTGAAAATCCTAATCTTATTACAAAGTTGCGCAACTAGGGTGGCCCCAAATCAATAAAATTGTAGTTTTTTTTTATGGCTCAGGCACGATTTGTGCAATAGCCAGCGTCAAGTATAGGATTTTTTTATAATTCGTGCTTGTCTTTAGAAATTCGACCGTGTCCTCCATGTACGGTTTAGGCACTCGCCCGGTACCGCACAACCCTCCCAAAGGCCGAGAACAAATTAAAACTTGCCCTCGAACCGGGAATCGAACCCAGTACCTCTCACCTAGCTGCCACTTAATAAGACCGCTAGGCTATGAGGCCCCCAAAATTGTAGTTACTATAGATAAATGTAACAATAAATTATAGAAACTTGACGTTTAAGATACAGGCCGATAATAATAATAATTATTTTTAATATATTCTATGCTTGCAGTATTGTTTTGGCATTCGTAACACGAAATTATAAAATATGTGTTCTATTTATAAAGCGAAATATGAATACACCTATAGTAAATTGTAAACAGAATTTACACCTAAAAGAACATGTGCATACTCTAGAAGCAACAAATCAGTAGTTTTCTATAGAATACTATGGTTAAAAATAAAATGTGTGCGTGTATTAGGTGTACACACGTAAGTGAAACTTCTTTATGACCTTATTTTTCGAAAAATGATCTACTATATGCAACTTTACAGAAATTGGTTAAATAAAGTTAAATTAGGTAAAGTTTAACAAAAGGCTTTTATTATCATAGACATGAATACAAATACAATTATTTCATTTTAACTTATTACTGTTCTACTATGTAGTACTAAGATTATTACAGAATTTCATTAATTGTAATAGAATTATTAGTATTACTATCATTGTTATCGTTATTATATATTTTTGTTACTAATGGCTTCGAATCTCTTCGGATCAACCGTGGTAGGGACAAGAAAAAGATGGCGCGTAACCGAAAAATATGTGACAAATGTGTGTAAATTTTTTTCCAACGCCGATAAAGAAGTTTCACTTCAAAAGATGGCGCGTAACGGAAAAATGTGACGCGTAACGAAAAAATGTTACACTAAATTTTTTTCCAACCCCGTTAAAGAAGTTTCACTTCAAAAATTTATTGCGGATTTTCATTTGAATTGCAATTATTACTTTTTTTATTCGTGTGAAGAATTATGGATGGAGGTGATATTGACTATAAAAACAAACTGATTTGGCTTACTACTATGTGATAAAGCAAAATCTTTTACATATTTAATATACACTACTAACCGAACTCAAGAGTCTATAGAGAGAGATAGAAGAAAATCTAGTATAATTTTTCTTAGGTGTCGAGCTTATAATTTTGAACCGACCCACACTATAGGATCCAAGTTCCAACAGCAGCTAAATGAGGTCTTTCACTACCATACCTTAAAATAGTTATTAAGAAAATATTTTTAGCTTCGTTGCACCGTTCTCATAAAAGATAATTTAATCGACGACTCTGAGTACGATTACTAGTTTTTTCCAGAGGCCACATATTTCGAACAACAAATCCCTTTTTTGCGAGCGTTATCGATATGGCGACACATATTTTTATAGAGTACAATCAACACTGGTAATTAAAGATTAGCCTTACTGCCCTGCGATTCTGTAACTCACTTTTCGAACTCACACAGCGGTTTTCGCATCGGCGGTCGCTCTCAAATCAGTCTGATAAACAATAAACTACAAGCTCCCACCTTTTCAGAATGCCAAATCATAAAATGACTGCTTCACGACTGATTTGAGAGCGACCGCCGATGCGAAAACCGCTGTGTGAGTTCGAAAAGTGAGTTACAGAATCGCAGGGCTGGTCTGACTTCGCCACTGTATAGAAATTTCCGTGAATCTGTCGAGCTGCGCGGCCTCAGGTTCTTAACATAACAAACAAATATAATCATGGAAATATTTTGCGACAAAATTTGTCTCAACCCTATTAAAATACCATTTACACTATATCTAGCCTAAACTTAATAAAACCGTTTAAAAACAAATTAAACATTGCCAAATGACGGAAATTTATTTAATAACTTTCCAATACAACCCAACAATTCAATGGTACCCGCAGTAGCTATCACTCATCAAGGGTCTTTGTTCGTTTCCGGGAAAACAAAATATAATTTTAAGCCGTAGCTTTCCTTTATAAGTGAAGATATAATCTTTACTATACCGAAATGAGTAATTTTTTAACCCAAAAATGCTTACATTTCATTCCCGCAAGTTAATACAATTACACACAATTAATCCAAACTTCAGTTTCATATTAATAGAGTACAACTATATACAAACTACTGTACAATATCCAAATTTACTGTATTTTACATTGAATTATACATATTTTGACGTACCAATTTCGTCGTATTTTACAATTAAAAGACTTTAAAATGACAGAAATAATACGAATAGTATTGAAAATTATTTAAGGTTTCCGATTTTTTTTCAAGTTTATAAAGATTTCTAACGAATTTAATTCTAACATATCAAATATGATTACGATTAATGTCATCTACCAATAATTAAAATTTAACACGAGTTCGGCTTCGAAATTCAAATTTGTAATGTAATTTTCAAAGACAATGCCATTGTGTAATAGAAAATTTTTCTGTAAATGTTTTTTATTTATCGATATTTCTCAAATATAATTAAGATGAAAACAGTTTTCGAATTTCAAATTTGATAACCTTTTTATTTCAAAGAAAAAAATGTCGGATAGTGGTTCTTATTACCGGCATTTCTCAATAGACCTAAAATCCCTGTCCTGGATTCCGAACCCTCAATTTAGAAAGGCACAGGAGACAATTTAAGCCTTAAAATAAATTAGTTCTAAAAACGCTTTAAGTAGGAAATCATGTAACAATATCTCAGATTACATAGATTGACATGCACATACGTATATTGTATATAATAGGTTTATAAGCATAGTTTAATGTCTTTTATACTTTTTCAGATGTAGGTATGTATATACAATTAGTAAAGAAAATTTGATATTTTTAATATATAAATGGCGCTATTTCTGAAGTTTTAAATTTCTGTAAAAAAATATCGTGACATGAGCAAAAGTTTCAAGTATCGAAAGAATATTTTTTGAATGAAGAAATGTTTTAATAATTTAATAGAAAATTTGTTTTTTATGCTGTTAACATTTTTCTTCGAGATTTTGACAATTGTCCCGACTATTCTTGCGGGATTTTTCAACATAGGTTCATAACTTGAAAAGCAATAGAGTCAAAATTTAATAAATTAGAAGTCTTTTTTTCTGAAGTCTCTCGCTATTCAGAATTAGCCCCAAAGTATTATGCGGTAAAAACTAAAATCCTAGTCTTAATATCTTTGTTATTCATATTTACACATATTATGCATACAAGTCTCAATGTAAGTGCAAAATTAACCATTTCTAGAAAAATTAAAACTGACTTATTCCAAACAATGTAACTTTATTAACTTAATAAAAAATAACATTTTCATAAATCAATATACGCGAAACCTGCTACTCTAACATTATGGAGACATGCATACGTTTAACACATCAAAAGTAAATAAATTCTTCTATCTCCTCTCTATTTTGTTTAGACCATGGTACAACAACGAATAATTTATACGCCAATTAATTTTTTTTTTATTTTTATTATGGCAATAGTTTTAACTTTATGCCATAAAATTGTTTTAGATGAATTCGAAATTAAAATATGAATTTTTAAAAATAATAACACAGGCAGGAAAAAGAATTTATTTACAATTAAAATATCTATGGTAGCATAGACACATCTGTAGTTTATGCATTGACATCGTTAACAAATAGAACGTCACGATCTTTCAAACCCACGTCAATAAGTTTTGACGGACCGCGAGAAATGGCGCGCTTTGGAAAATTTGTTGTTATTTCAAATTCTTCGGGCGATTGTGGATGACTGAACACGAAGTCGTATAGATCCTGAAAGTGGTTTTTAAATTGGAATATTAAAAGTCAGGAGAAGATAAAAGAAATAACGTTTTTTAATACAGTGCCTGAAGTGTTTAGAAATCAATGGAATACGCTATAGGGAGAATAATAGGGAGCGTTCAAGTATTACGTAACGAATTTGGGGGGGGGGGTCTTTTTGTAAAACGTTACGATACGGGGCGGGGATTGAATTACGCGTTATTATTATCTTCGACTTTCCAGTACTTTACACCACATTATGCTAACTTTTAGGTATAAAGAGTCACTAGGTCGTCACAAGTTGGTTACAGTTCGGTACAGAAAAACGTTACGGCGCGTTACAGGGGGGGGGGGTCAATAATGTCCAATAATTGCGTGAAGTAATACTTGAACGCTACCTTATTGACATTTGGAAAATACCACAGACTATGGCGTGTTTTGCTTGAATGTGATTAAACGGAAAGACGGATCATATTGCGTGGCTGTAATTGCACTAAAAGCATCTAAAAAAACTTGATATTGCACTTGGGTCTAAGTTTAAATAACTTAAGGTTTTATGTAAATTATTTAAGGTTTTAATCCCATTTATATAGATTTCACAAAAAATGTCTTACATATGATGATCTGTGAATTTAACACAGTGTCAAAGTAAAAATACCTGAGTGGTATGAGCGAATAGGAATCGTCGAGTGAGCCTCTCGCCCGTGGGCAGTCTTATGAGCAGGGCTATAGCTTCAGGGCCTGCTTTGGGCTCTTCGGGCAGTTGAGCAGCCATTGTTTCACGAGCTTCTACCACCTGAAACATACCAATTTAATTTAATAAACGGTTTTAAGCGAATTCTTAGGCTTCAAGTTCAGTCATAAATTAAAAGCATCAAATATCAATATTTAACATTATAATAATAAATAAGAAATAAATTAAAATATATAATCGATTAAATCTAAACTTAACATATTGTAATGCGTTAACTTCGAGATTTTGAAGTCGGTTAAAAAGAACGTACACGCTGCGTGTACGCAATATCAGCAACTTAAAAGTACCTCCAAATATTTTGTGCAATGGCTAAAATTTGCAATTTTACTAGTAACTAAATATTATGACCGTTACATATCGCATTTGACACATAAAAAATAATAGTTTAAAAAACAAAAAAAACACGCTTTTAAAGCACATCAAACTAAAAAGTGAAAAATAATTCTTAATTTAGGCTGAAAATGGTAATGAACAAAAAATACTGGTATTGTGAAAAAGCGTGGGTTGCTCGATAGACGAAAAATATGGCACAGAGATTTAGATTTAGAGATTTTATTTTTTATTTTATTTTTCGGATTATTGCATTGTCATCGATCTTTGACAGGTGCGCAAAATTTCAATAAAATCTGTCCGTTTAAAGTGGGTCAAAATCGAGTCCGAAGGAGTCAGTTACATACATACATACAGGTGAAGCTAAGATAAAGTGTGTAAAAAAGATCTGCTGTAGTGGGAGGACCTAGATAACACGGAGATCTTAAGGATTTAATAATGAAAGATCTAGAATAGTCAAAATATTTAATCGAAGTTTAAGATTCTTGAAAACCACTAATGATGCAAAATTTGTTGATTTTTGGTAACACAACAGAAAACAAAACAAACCAATCAAAATCGAGTGAATCTGTCATAATCATGGTCACAGTAGAAAAACCTACCTCCTGCTTCCTTCTCTCTTCCTGCTGGCGCTTGTTCAAGTCGTCCTGCTCCCTTTGGGCCTTGGCTTCCCTCTCGGCGGCCCGACGTCTCTCTTTCTCCTGGTCAGCGGCCAAAGACTCCGCATATGCTTCATCTTGGGAAGCACGCAAACGTGCTGTCACTTCGCGTTCCACTCTGACAAAGGATTCATAGCTTATATTGTAGCCAGTATTAATATTTGTTTAATAAGAGCAGTGTTTAAACTTTAAGTGATCATAGTTTTATGTTCAACCAATAGATGTCGCATGTGGTTCCTTGAATCGCGGTATTGTTTTGATTCAAGAATAGTATAAGTATTTCAATTGTATTTTGTATTAAATATCTCAGCCTTGCGTGCGACTCTTATCCCTGAGGTCGTAGGTTCGATCCCTGGCTGTGCACCAATGGATTTTTTTTTCTATGTGCGCATTTAACATTCGCTCGGATTATTTTATTAATATTTGTTATGGATTCTCTAGACTATCAAATTTTTTCAAGCTGGCATTGACTAAATCTATATATATAAAAGAAAGTCGTGTTTGTTACAACACTTATAACTCGAGATCGGCTGGACCGATGTTAGTTAAGTTATCGAATAACAATAAATAAATTAATTAATTTTACGAATGCACACGGCATGTGGTGACATTTGTTGACAAAACTACGCATCATTTTACGTCGAATTCGTGTCACTTCAAGAAATTCCGAACTTGAGGTAAATGAGGAGATGCATAACCAGGCTTTGATCTTGATCGAAAACATGTGTTACCTCATCAAAAAATGTTGTAAAGCAGAAAGTGCTTTAACATGCAGTATCGCAATATTGGCGATAGAAAGAAGAGGCCTAATGTGTAAAACTGCCATTCTTCTTTTGCAATGGCAAGCAATAAAACATTTCTCTATTTGCAAAAAAAGTTATCACCTTAATGGAATCCTAAAATAAGTTTAACTAAAGTAACAACGATATTATTATTAAGGCGGAACGAAGTTAGCCGGGTCAGCTAGTCTAATATAATAATTATTATAATTAAATGGCGTTAACATGACAGGAAATAAAAGAAACATCTGATTGAAAAATTATTATAACTTAAATTTAACACGAAGAAAATTCAGAAATATTTCTCTTAATTAAATCTCTCTATAACAGAGAGTACGACATTTATTAGATTCTCGATGTAAAAATTGGTGTTAAGGCGATATTTTGACAGAGTTGCTAAGGAGTAAGGATCTGAATATGTGGAAGTGGAGTAATGCAAGGTGCATGAACAGTTATGGGGGAGCGTTCAAGTATTACGTAACGAATTTTGGGAGGGGGGGGGGCACCTTTTGTCAAACGTTACGATGCGGGGCGGGAATTGAATAACGCGTTATTGTTAATATTATTTTCTACTTACACCACATAATAGTAACTATAGAGTCACTAGGTGGTCACGAAACGTTTTACTAGACTTGGGAACAGTACTGTACTTGGGTACTGAAAAACGTTACGGCGAGTTGCATGGAGGGGGGGGGGGGTCAATAATCTCCAAAAATTACGTAATAATTTATAAATTATGAAGGAAGCTGGGCTTATAACCATCGATGTGACAAGGATCTGCGTGCAAAGAACCATTAAGGGATTCAAGCTCGCAGCATTGCTAAGATACCTTTTTAGTTATGTCTATTGACTAGACTATTCCATAAAAATAAAAGTATATAATTTTTATGAATAAATGATGACACTTTGTAAATAAGTTAATACTAATAGGAAATAGGTTCCTACTTGTAAGATATTATTGCACTAATGAATGCTATACATTGGATAAAGAAGCAAAAACAGTTACTCACCTATCAGCCCTTGCCGCATTTAAATAAGGTTCATTCTCAGATACAATTCTCTGTAATCTATTAATAAGTTGCTGTGGTGAGCAGGAGCCCTCACTTCTAGCGACAACTGTCATCCTGTGATCGCGAACACAGACTAGACATAACAATGGGTAGCGTCGCCCACCCACAGATTGAGCAACTCTCCATCCCTCTGATGTGTCCACAGAACAACCCCAAAACAGGGCGTGTGTGTTTATGAAGCTGATCACTTCATTATCTGACAGTGTATTCCTGAAATATTAAAATAATAATAACTACAAAAACATAAGATAAATTAGGTTTACAATATGCTGATATTAATGTCCACAATAAATAATAGAATAGGTTAATACCTTAAATGTCATTATAAAATACTGTTTTATGTGTTTAAATTTCACAATAAATTGTAAGAAGCTAGGGTTACTGAAGGTTGTCTTCTGAAATATTTAACTAAATTCTTTAATATTTATGCAACAAAGTTATAAATAAATTTACAACATTACAATCTGAAAATAACCATAGGCCCAGATTCTAATTAGAATCCCAGACAATATAAAAATAAATTAATGTTTTTTTTGTTTTTATAAATCAAGTTGAGTGATACTGCAGATAAAATTATTTGTTGTTGAAAGTTAAAACAAAATAATTCATTAATATTTTACCTGCAAAAGTTTTGTGTCTCTGCTGCTGACTCTGAATGTAGGTATACAATAAGGAACCTAAGTTCATTTTTGGCATCATTAAGAGCCTGAGCATATGTGCCTTGGTAGAAGACAGGATGGGAGTTGTATCTGGTGGTGTAACTGTTGATAAAGCCCATGACATCACCAAGTGGATCCGTTACCACTGCAATATAGGATTGTATATATAGGTCATCACAAGATTACAAATGTGAAGCTACTGGTACCATCAAAAACTCATAATCATAAGTAGAGAAATTGGAGTACTGTACCACCCAATACACAAAGGGTACCTGTGTCCTTTTTGTGGTAAGGTGTCTCATTTATATTCCCTTAAACTCTAGCTTTTTATTGGCTATGGCTTGTTTGGTACATAACATATAACAAACATTTTTGCTGACAATCTGCCCATTAAAAAGTTACAAAACACAAATAATACATTTGCACAAATAGGGGCAAATTTTAAAATACAAGTAACCAGGGCAACTGTTATTTAACAAATAACTAAGTTTAAACTATAATTTTGATGAATATCTTACCAGTAATTTTTTTTTAATATTGTAAGCACAATATAATATTAAAAGGGTTTATGTATGTTATTAATCATGGGATAAAAAGTATTCAATGAACAATATTACTTTAAATACCCTGACATTTATTACAGGAATTGAATACCATAACATGCTTACACAATTTACATTTGTTGAAATTAAATCATGCAATTAGGTACTTACATCTTCTATCATCATTCCTTATGAAACTTAACAATAAGTTCAATACAGAGGATATTGTACTATAACACACAGATACAACTAGATTGACTACATAGCGGAAGAGGCCCGTAACTCCGCCAGGACCTTCTGGTGAGTCATCGGTAAACACTTGTTGTGCTATGTGATCATGGACTACTGGTGGTGCCCGTGCCTCAGTTGCAAACACGGAAGGTCTGCCTTCTCTTATATTAAGCTGCTCTTGTATGGCTACCTGTAACAAGAATATTTAAGGGACTGTATTTTTACAAGAGTGAGATAATTGGGTCATTTATAGACTTTGCTGTATAATAACAAACATAGTACTTTATAGTTGTTGGAAATTTTTCATAGGCACTTTGACCTCAATATGTGGAATATAGCAAATCTTACCTCCAAGTCCCACTGATGTCTTTGCAATACATCTCTGCATATTGACATATCCTCAATACCTGTTAAATCTTGAAACTGCAGTATTTTGTCAGTTTGTTCAGTGGTTAAACCCATAGCATTATCTTCTAGATTCATTTTTGTGTAAAAATAAACAACGAATATCGAATAAAAACACAAACCCTACATACGTATCGCGAAAGCTTAGAATTAGAAGTGTAATATCTAGTAATATAATGGTAATTTTATTATGTTAGCTATATACGAACTATGGTTAATATGAACGTATTAATAATATTTCTAAAACTTATAGTATTCTTTTTATCTCCAACAGACCGACACCATTATTTTTAGTAATATAAAATTGTACAATTGTACATGTCATTCTACATTCTCCAACAATGACATTGACAATATTAGTTTGATGTTACAGTTAGTTGTCAATTTAAAATAATCGAAAACAGAGTATATACAGTTCCATCGTTTCCACAGTCAAAGTAAATATTATGTATGTTTATTTAAATTCTAACGAGTTCTGTTAAATGGGATGGTTTTCTCTCATATAAAAAAAATAATGTTTATTTTATGTAAAGGATTGTCATGAATTACTCTTTAAGGAGAAAATAGTAACGAAAACTTAATATAATATGTATGTAGGTACCTAAATTTATTGTTTTACGATACTTTATGAATCGCTTACTACATCAACGCACTTGATAAGACTAATGGGCCCCACAACGCCTATAGAGATTTAAAATCCGTATCGTATCCTTCAACTTAATCGATGTTTTAAGTAGGTGACCTCAATTTGAAGTTAAAAGTTGACAGAAAATGTGACCTATTAAATTGACCCTATTTTAGTAGACTAGGTACCTTAAACCTCGCTTAGATATATCGCCTCCTCGCACAGCATTAGTTATACGGGGAAAGACCTAAAAAGAGTAGTGTAACTAATTTCATATTTATGACATTATGAAATGATTTGCATATAGTATATTGAAGAAAAAAATTATTTGAAATTGTTTTCCACATTATTTAATTTAGGACATTTATCATTTCTTTTTTTCTTTCTTTTTATCGGTTGAAGGATTCTGTGGAGCGGGTTGGGCTGCTTCACCAGGAGCAGATTGAGCTGCTTCACCAGGAGTAGATGGTGCCACCTCAGTTATGTTTTGCGTTGGGGTTGCTACTATAGTTTCAATGACAGGCTCAGGGGGAACACTTGGATCTTCTTCGGGGTCTTCATATAAATATTCTGCCTAAAAGTTTCAAAATTATACTTCAAAATGTTTACCACGTATTTCTCTTTCAATGTTATTATATATATCTCTTGCTATGATATATATATATATATATATATAATATTCTAATATTTAAAGTATATTAGAATATTAATTATCTAATAGTTTATAGTAACTAGTCTAATATTTAAAGTGTACCTTAATTTCTTTAAGCTCTGGTGCTAAACTGAAAAGACTATCAACAAAATTGTTATAAAAAACATTCCCATTTCCAGATACATTTGCGTCTCGCAGCATCTCTATAGTTTCAGATTCATTAAACACGTCACCATATGCAGTAACAATCACCTTTAATTCTTCAATATCCAAAAAATCTCTATTTTCTGTATCAAATACCTACAAAACGGATTATTCGAATTAAAGTAACGTAAACGTTTGAAGCATTTGTATTTTTATAGTCAGCCCTATACCACGAAACTATTCGTCCTACGTGTGCGCATTTTGTTTTATACATAATTATAAACTACTGTATTTGTTTTAGATTGAGTAGAAATGCTACTATAAAACGCGGCATCATTTCTTTTTCAACACAACCCCCTTTCGATGGTATAAATGAATAGCGATGTTTCTGTTACATTTTTTTATGGCAGCAGATGGATGAGATGGGAATAGGCATTTTGTTCACAATTTAAGTAAATTATATACTAAAACTTAACTTAACCTTGAAAGCCAGTTGTACTTCATGCTTTAAGTCAGGCAACATAGTCCATAGATTTAACATATACACTACTTGATCATACATCAACATTCTCGTTATTCCGGCTTTTAATTTTTCGGCCTCCTCCATTATTTCTCCATAGGAAGGGTAGTGAAAACTTCTTCGATGATATCTAGGAGAAACATACTAGGTATATAATATTTTGTTCCTTCATGCATCTTGACGTTACTTTTATCATCGTATATATATAAACAAGCCTAGACTATATGGGCGCATGGTCACCAGGCTCTTTTATAATGGGTACGATCAAATCTGATCGGCAGTTTGGAAGAATCAAAGAATATTAAATAAAATATAATCAGTTGGGTTTCGTGGTGTTATCGTACCATTTTAGTTTTTGCTTAGATTTATTTATACTTAATGTTACTGTTAGCCTTATAAAGTAATTGAATCCTTTTATAAATTTTAAGACTACTCATTTACACAGTACCTACAGATATGGGAATTTTACTCTTAATATTTAAAATGTTTGCATTAGCGATGTTGTGGTGCAATGCCATTATGCATTACCAGAAGGTATCACCTACTTTTTTTTTCCTAAAAAGTCTCTAAATTCTTCTATTGTTACAACATTTATTGGGTTTCCTTCGTTTATTGTTAGTCTTGGTTTTGCAGTTGCGTCAAACCATTCTTTTATTTCTGATAATTGATCTTCTGTGAAATTAACTGTTACATTTTGTAAAGGATCAAATGCATCGAAAGCCATTTACAATTTATAAATATTTTAATGATATGAATTTTTGATAAAACAACAACAAAATCAACTCAAAACGACAAACTCTATGGGTTACCAACACATTATATTGTCTCTAATATCATTAGGTACTCTTGTCGTTACCATTTAGCTATATATTTAATCTGTGGTTGAATGAAAGAGTAGATCTTGTATATCTTGCTGTTCAAAAGTATAATTTTAAATTTGAATTAGAAGATAAAAATACGTACTTTGCTTTTAAGATTTCATTAATTTGAAAATTATAAAGGTTTTCAATTTTGCGCAATGTTCGAATCTGATGATTACGATGAGGTAAAGGCATAACTAATATGTAAACACAACTTTAAAAGACTTTGTTTTTACTAAATTTTTTATTTATTTGTAGGTACTATCGCAGCTAGACTTTAAAGAGGTCGACGATACACAAAAACGAATCTTATCGCCTGAAGATACTCAAAAAGTGGGGATTAATGAAAATATAGCACCTACATTAAAAAAAGATTTTATAAATCCTTGCTTGTTTGATAATAATGTATCACCAAAACATAGTAAAAGAAAACTTATAGACTCCCACTTCGATCACAAGAACAAAAGAAAATTTCCAGGACCTGCTGGATTACTTACAGGAACCTTGGAGGAAACGAAAGATGATGCGATTTGCCAAATTGAACTTTTATCTCAGGTGAGGATTATATGAAGGCACTATATAACATTGACTTTAACCATAAATCAACCTAGAACACTCGAGAGTTTTATTAAATTTTACAGGATATAGATGCATCTCAAAATTATCTCAACAGGGGAATATTTGAAACACCATTATGGAAGAGACTTTTAGAAGATACCAGTGATTTTAGTTGCAATACAATAAAAGTGATTAAACAACAAGCATTGACTGGGAATCTGAGGAGAAGAAAAGCAGATATTGTGAGGGGATTTATTGAATCAATTGATAGATCTGCTATTGATCCTCTAATAACATTGAGAGATACAACAGGTATGTTTTATATCAATTATATAAGCAATAGAACAATAATTGTCCTATGTTGTCTTATTGTAAGCATTAATGTAATTAATACCTAAATCACAGGACAAGATGACTAGCCTATTCTGAGCAAAATTTTTGTTATATCTTTGCCCTTAATAAAACTTTTTGCTTTATAAATTCTAAGTTTGATGTTTTTACAGGGCACATAAAATTTACACTACATAGAGTATAATAATGAAACAACGGTGGACGTTGACACTTGACAGACTAACTTTAATTCAATGACAATCATACATAGACCCACAAATGAGTACTTTCTTTATAACAAACTAGATGTCACTAATAGTACGTAAACATTATTTTGATACATATTTAACACACTCCCTTATCAAAATAATTGACATATAGACAAAAGAAAAAACAACTAATCATTTGAAACATAGTGAACAAATTTCATTCTACAATGGAGTGACACCTAACTGTTTAACAAAATTATAATGTTTTTGGCAACATAAACTTTTTGTTAATATATCTGCTGGCATATCATTTGTATTTAAGTACTCTATTACAATAAAATTATTTTCAACAGCTGTTCTAACAAAATGAAATCTAACATCAATATGCTTGCTTCTTTTATGAAATAAACTATGTTTAGTTAACAATTGTGCACTCTGGTTGTCATTATATAATAGTATAGGTGACTCATTTCTACATTTCAATTCTATTAACAAGTTCCTTAAATAAATGGCTTCTTTACTTGCCTCACATATAGCCATATACTCAGCTTCTGTGCTAGACAAAGCTATTGTTAATTGTTTTTTACATTCAAATGAGATGACACTACCAGACATCTTAAACATAAAACCTGTATAAGACTTACGGTCCACACAATCTGATGCCCAATCAGCATCCGCATAGCCTATTAAATCTAAATCATCCTTGACATATTTTAAACCAAAATGTTTTGTTTTTTGCAAGTACTTTAAAACACGTTTTACATGGTTCCAATGTGTTTCATTATAATTATTATTAAACTGACTTAGGTAACAAACAGAATAAAATATATCAGGACGGGTTAACATTGATAAATAAAGCAAACTTCCTATTAATTGCTGGTAAGGATACTGAGTACAACAAGTGTCTCCCTTTTTAAGCTTTAAATTTACCTCCATAGGTGTACTAACTGGTTTACAATTTTTCATATTAAACTTATTCAACAAATGATCAACAAATTGTTCCTGATCTACAAAAATCTCATCTTTTTTTCTTCTGACCCTCATACCTAAGCACTGTCTAATGTCTCCCAAGTCTTTTAATTTAAATTTAGATTTTAGTTCAGTCTTAAGACATTCAGTTTCTCTTTTACAATCAGAAAAAATAAAAAAATCATCTACAAACAAAACATAGTATTTTGATCCTCCAATCGATTGATTTTCCATAGGACCTCCAACATCTGCATGAATAATCTCCAGCACATCCTCTGTTTTTGATGAACTTTTCTTGAAAGGCAACCTAGTTTGTTTGCCTTCACAACAAACAGTGCATGAAGATTTGCCTATGTTTACCACTTCAGGATATGTGATTCCATCTACAGCTCCATTTTTCATTTTATTCAGGCTATTACTATTGATATGCCCTAATCGCCGGTGCCAAGTCTCACATGATGTTATTGCAGGTGCTGCAAATATTTCATCGACTTGTAACGTTTGTAATTTATACACACCATCAACTAATTCTGCTTGGCCAACGAGTTCTTTCTGTTGATTATAAATATAGCAAAAATCTCCTTTGAAAATTACATTGTTGCCATTCCTAATCAACTGACTCACAGAAAGCAAGTTAGTGGTTAAATTCGGAACATACAATACATCTGTAACTGTAACGTCGTATTCTTCTCGATTGACTACTGTAACGATGTTTACGTCACCAGAACACAACACTGAAACTCTAGTCTGATTTGCGATAATAATTTCTTTGGTTTCCTGCTGATGCGATACATTCGTGAGGTTATCTTTGTTTGCTGTCATGTGTTTACTCGCGCCACTATCGATATACCAGCTGTTCTTATTAAAATTTCCACTCAGAAAAACAGCACTGAAGGCATTGGTCTGTTTTCGTTTAGTATTATCCGATTGCGCACACTGATTTTTATAGTGACCGGTTTGTTTACATTTGTAGCACTTTATAATTTTGATAGGTTGCGTCATATCTGATTGTCTATTAATATGGCCGCTTTTAGTATTGCCACTTTTCAATCTATGTCTTCCTTTCGCAATAAATGCACTTTCTGAACCGGATGTAGTACCAACATAATCATCAGCACACATGTCTACCAATTTTGTTTTTACAATATCTGCACTAACCTCAATTCCAGAATGCTCAATGGCCATTATCATAGGCGCATATTTTTCGGTCAATCCTGCTAACATTAATGCTCCAATCCACTCATCGGTTATACTGAATCCTGTTCCTCGAAGTCGCTGGCCCGTTTCTACAATTTGAGTAACATACTGTGCCATTGACTCACAGTTTTCTAGCCGAATGTTAATGAGGTTTCTCAGTAGACTAATCTTCCTCATATAGCCGGAATCATCATACATATGTTTAAGCGTAGACCATAAATCATATGCCGTAACTGCCTGCTTGATATGAACATATAAAGATGTATCGATTGTTAATATCAATTTTGCCTTGGCTTTAGCATCACTTTCAATATCACTCGCAGACGCCGATGCTGATAGCTGTGTCTTGATTTTATCCGCCATGTTTTCTAGCACCAAAACATTTTGCACCGCAAAACACCAGTCGT
This sequence comes from Pieris napi, assembly GCF_905475465.1. Taxonomy (NCBI): domain Eukaryota; kingdom Metazoa; phylum Arthropoda; class Insecta; order Lepidoptera; family Pieridae; genus Pieris; species Pieris napi. The sequence goes on from NC_062255.1 coordinate 5,016,439, forward strand.
CATAGTTTTCACGACCCTTCAACTTTGGGACGTTGGCTATATAATTCACCGACATTATTATAGCAGTATGGATAAAGATAATACTTTAAACTTCCATAATACACTTAAAAACGGGTCTGGGCCCATAACCTATAATAATGAAACAACGGTGGACGTTGACACTTGACAGACTAACTTTAATTCAATGACAATCATACATAGACCCACAAATGAGTACTTTCTTTATAACAAACTAGATGTCACTAATAGTACGTAAACATTATTTTGATACATATTTAACATAGAGATGCCTGGTTGCACTTCTCACCGTACTTTATCTCCGAGTATTGTGCTTTAGTGTTACATAAACCTACAGTTCTTACAACTGGTAGCACATTTAAGAAGCATTATCTCAATGTTACAATAAGGAATATTTCACATATATACAGTAATACTATTGTTGATGAGACTGAAGAATTACCTGATGGATTTGTAAAGATAGTAAATGAAGAGTTAACACTGATTAAACATGAAAAGCAAAATACAGGTGAGATTATTGTCAATTGCCTAGGTAGAAATAAATTGCTATTCTGTCAACTTTCAGTTCAGTCGTACCAGAAACTACTTTTATCAAACTCTTTATAATATAAGTATAAATTATTTAAGGTGTTAAAAAAATATTACTTCAATATGAAATGAAATAGATACATCACACATTCTTTTAAAAGTGACATCAGTAACAAGTGCCGAGGCCAAACTATTTTAAAGCTATTTTATGTTAATCATTACTTCAGAGAACACTTGCTCGACCTTTAAAATTCCTAATTTTTTTAACAAAAACGTGTTTCAGAATTTGATTTTTCACCGAGTAATGAAATAAATGAAGCTGACCTACTTGGAGACTTGGGAGGAGAGTTTTCAGACATTTTTTGATGGTAATACACCAAGATTTTAAGTGAAAAGTATTTAGATATTTCAAAGATTGACCTATAATACTAATAAAAAATGTATATTGTTTTAGTCTTTCACTTTTATTGAATATTATATTTGAAAAAAATACATCTTAATTGGACTAAACTCGGTTTGATGTCCAATAAATAATTTAAATCTATGTGAGTGACCATTAACATAATATTTAGAACGAAGAGTATGGATGGGACTGGATATTTTTTCTGATCTAAATGCGTCTTACTGACCCTGTCTTAAGAGCTCCTTATCCCACATGCCTATCACTGATGAATATTTGGTACATAGACACTTTTTATCAAATAATTCCAGAGTAGGCAGTATGCTATAATCAAATAAAAATTGTTGAATAACCAGAGGTTGTGTTTTACTTGGAGAAACTAGTTTTACTAGTTAGGGAGCGTTCAAGTATTATGTAACGAATTTTTTCCTTTTGTAAAACGTTACGATGCGGGGCGGGGATTGAATTACGCGTTATTGTTAATAATTTTTTTTGACTTTCCAGTACTTTACAGCACATAATGGTAATTTTTAGAAAGTTTTATAGAGTCACTGGGTGGTCACGAAACGTTTTGCTATTGGGTACAACGTTACGGCGCGTTACAGGGAGGGGGGTCAATAATCTCCAAAAATTGCGTGACGTAATACTTGAAAGCTCCCTTAATAAGTTTATGTGCACAATAAACTTATTAACTAGTAAAACTAATTATTAGTGTAGCAATGTGGAAGATTAATAAAACTAAAATTATGTTTCAATCACTTTAATATGCGAAGACACAATATGTTTTGAAAGGGATGTTGCATCTGTAAAACTGCCTGAACACAATTTACAATTAAATTTCTCTTCCAATACATCATTTGGCTTTTCGCTTGCCTTTATGAGAATATTAAAATGAGATTTTATATGTCTATGAATTATACTTTGTTTTGATGTTTCGAACTGAAAAAAAAAACGTATAAATATAGATTCTCTATTTCTCAATTTTTGTTTTTGTATGATCACCGTGTGCAGTTTGATCTAACTTAAAAGATAGGATAGCTTACATATATATATAATTCTACTGTACGTATGTATGTCACTGAACTCCTCTTAAACGGCTGGACCGATTTGAATGATGTTTTTGAAGGCGTTTGGGTGACGCCCTGGATGATTGAGATTCATAAATAAGCCCTGCAGATGGCGCTGTAGTCGGGACTTTCATACTTTGTTTAATATCCTAATCACTTGAAATTAGATGCAGATGCATGCAACGTCTGTGGTGTCCGCTAGTTTTATATATAACATAATATGTATGTAATTTTATTTATGTATATTTGCCAACTATTTGATTTAAATCTACATGTTATATAGGGTTCAAGTTTCATCAAAATCGATTCAGTATAAGTACTTTTAATTATGCATTTCTTTCTATTATAATTAATTATATGATAATATAAAAAATATTTTTCCAAATAAATTTTATATAACATCACTGTTGTTAACAGACTTTAATAAAATAATTTTTTTTTTTAATTCTTGCAGCTCTTTATATCTACATACCTCACATTGATTACATTCAAAATTTCTGTTTGATCCCAAAGTTGTTGTAGTATACATCGCATCTGTTCTTACCGTGTTAGTCTTTAGGTTATCGGCCACATTGTGTAACTGTCAATAAACAAACATAGTTATATGTCCATTTTTGTTTGGACTGTATTATCTAAATATATGTAAATTACGTGTCACGTTGTTTGTCCGCTATGGGCTCCTAAACTACCGAACCGATATCAATCTAATTTGCATACCGTGTGTAGTTTAATCCAACTTAAAAGATAGGATAGCTTACATCTCAATTTATACCAGCAATATTATTTTATTGCAAATTATTTGTTAATGATTTGCTAGTCACAATTCTACAAGATGGCGCTGTGTTGAAAGTACCAACGTTTCAAATAAGCTACAATTTAATGGCATAACCACCAAAAAAGCATGGTGGTCCCCATGATTGGTGTTCTCCTATTGAATAGGTTACTACTATGTAATATAACAAAAACCTTAGCCACAGCAACGCTTGGCCGGTCTGCTAGTTATTACATATATGTAATACCCTTTCATTAAAAATAATCTAATATTATTACTTTACTTGCACACCACACATATATTGTAGAATTTACCTTTACCACTATTAAAGAAAAAAAAAAAGAGCAATGCTACGAAGATGACAACTTCTAAAAAATTAGATATTTTTTTTATAGAACAGAGTGCATATATATAGTCAAGAGGCTCACGTGATGTTAATGTCCAGTGTCCACTGCCCATGGACACACTGCCAGAAGGTTGGCAAGTGCGTTTCGTCGTAAAATGACTATTGCATGTCTCAAAAAGAAATTTGCGTTTATATTCGTTAACTTTATTTAATAAGTACCTCCTGATGTTGTAACAGCTTGTTTTGAGTGTTGAAAATCACTGCGCAGGTATCGCACGCGTATACGCGCGCTTTACTTCTACGAGAATCCGTCACTTTCTTGCATTTTACTACTATTATTAAAACAATATGGATAGATTAGTATATATACTAAAATAAAAATGAGATAGAATGTAAAAAGTAACTTTTAATTTTATTTACACTAATTTTAAAAAAAATTAAAATTTTGGTAATAAATCTGAGGCGACGAGATATAAATAGATAAAAAATAATTTTATTTAGCCCACATCATACACATATACTAAAGTATACTATATACATATAATATACATTTAAAGAAATATTTACAAGCGATAAGACAGCGAAGCACACTTTTTACCTCGACATAACGAAAATGCCGAAATTTTTTTCGTTGTCAGAACATATAGTACGAGATCCGGCAGCAGTATTAATGCGCTGATCGGTTATTTGCTAAAAACAAATTTTTTATGTATATTTATAATTAGGAGAATGTATATCTACCAGGGTGCCTATCAAAATTTGGCCGCTAGTATTATTAAAATCTTTATGTAAATTGCCGTGATGTGACGATATTTAATTTAAATATTGTTATTTGAACGAAATGTTTTCCCAAAAATCAATTCAAAATAATTTAATTAATAAATATAGTTTAAAAAAACTATAAAACACGCTTTTAAAGCACATCAAACTAAACAGTGTGCCATATTTTTTATTATCTATCGAGCAACCCACGCTTTTTCACAATAATACCAGTATTTTTTGTTCATTACCATTTTCAGCCTAAATTAGGAATTATTTTTCACTTTTTAGTTTGATGTGCTTTAAAAGCGTGTTTTTTAAACTATTATTTATTTTTTAGTTTTTTTTTTCATTCATTTTTTTTCGGCCTATTGTCATTTTCATCGATGTTTGACAGGTGCGCAAAGTTTGAATTAAATCTGTCCGTTTAAAGTGGGTCAAAATCGAATCCGAAGGAGTCGGTTACATACATACATACATACAGGTGAAGCTAATATAAAGCGTGTAAAAATACTAGCGGCCAAATTTGGATAGGCCACTTGGTAGATATACATTCTCCTAATTATAAATATACATAAACATTTGGTTTTTAGCAAATAACCGATTAATCCTGCAGCCGGATCTTAGACCAATATTGCAAATTGTACAAGTGTTGCTTCCACAGATCACCCTACCTTTAAAGGACTGGTTCAGACGAGGCCTCTCGAAAAGCACTAGTTAGATTGTATATACATATATAATTATTCATATAACTAATAATTAAAATTACCTCTCCGATGCAATGTAATGGAACACCTCGCACATCCGTCGGCACCAATTACTTCCTGTATGTGTATTTGCAGGAGATTGACGTCAACATCGCTATTTCCTTTGTTTTTTACAAGATCCTTAAATCCTGGAAATATAATGGTGGATGTAATTCTCCCCGGCCACAAAAAATAAAAATAAATTTTTTGACGTGGATACCCCTTATCACTTAGGGGTTTCAAATAAGAATCGGTCGAGCCGTTTCGGAGGAGTATGGGAACGAATATTGTGACACGAGAATTTTATATATTAAAGATGGAAATTGGCAGAGACATAATCGTATTGTAGTCTATACATAATAGTTAATGTATAGAAGAAAAACCATAGTTTACATTTGATACTGCAGGTGACGTATGCTAGATAGATATCCAAAAACAGATTGAAAAAATTCCTTGCCTGTAGTCACCGCACCGAAAAATCGAATATCTCGCAAACTGAGAGGCTTTTACTAAACTTAAAACATACACACACATTGTATGTATTGGCCAAGCCATTCTTAATAATATGATCTATATCTATACAAAAAGGAAAGATTTGTATTTTTCTACGTTAGTAACTACCTAGTAAGGAATAAATTTAAAAACTACGTAACCGATTTCAAACACTATCACCATAATAATTCTCATTATTTTGAGGGTATTTTCAAATTTAAACATTAAATGTTTAGTTAAATACATCTTAACAAAGACGTGTACTAGAATGTGAATATAGAGTGAAAATAATATCCTCTATTATTTAAAGCATCCCGTTTAAGAACAATACAAAAGGCCTTTATGTAAAGATTGTTAGTAATCTATCAATTGTTCTAATTTATAATAATAATTTTCCTAGAAAAGAATACCATACTATGTCTAGTAAGTATACACAAAGAAATTTTATTTGATAGTGGGTAGGCTAAAATTAGTTCCATTTTGCGTTTAGTATTGTCTTTTATTGACATAGCCCTTACACATTTAGAGAAAACACTTTTTAACCGGATTGAAGTTATGTATTATTATAAATTTACAATTATTTTACATAATTTGAAATTTAACCGACGTTTCGCGTGCTTTACAGCGTGGTTACGGTGACTGAAGACAAAAGGTGTTGAATGTCAAAAAGTATTACAGCTGTAGAAAAAGTTGTGTTATCTGTATTTGTTTCCCCGGAGTTGGTATCGACTAAAAGATGGAGGGTTTTGGCAGAAATGGCTCACGGTGTCCTCTATATATCTATCTAGAATAATGTAAATTTACAATAATACATAACTTCAATCCGGTTAAAAAGTGTTTTCCATTTTGCGTTGTTTAGTACATACCTTCCTCACATGCGCCATTTTCTTTTAACCTCTGAAGCATGTCCGGTATGTATTGGAAACTCCACTCATCGTTTCCTTTGTTAACGACTCGTCCAGTTATCAACAATGGACCACTTTCCGCTTTTGGATTTTGTTCCTCATCTTCTGTTATCGAAATCTGAAGTATGGTGGAAATGTATAAAAATATTTACTAGGGTACGCGGAAAGTATTATTTTTTTATTTTTGAAGTTATACTTCTTTAGGCGCGTTATGAAAAATTGATGAGAGTGAAATTTTACGATGCGCGCGCACCCTGACACAAAATTAACAGAATGAAGTTGCCCACGGAAGATGCTACGGCATTGGACATAATTTAAAAACAACATTCGAATAATAATAGAATTTATGTAACACTTAATGTAAGGGAATAATAATAAATATTTATTTATTTAATTTTTCAAATGTAAACTGAACTTTATTGACTATAATGACACCTTTTCTAGTCTTTGATTATTTAATTGTTATTAATTATTTGCATGCAATCAAAAACTATTTTAAATAACGCCAAAGAAGTATAACTTCTTACGCGCGTACATAAGTACACGCACCTTTTTTTTATTATTAACTCTAGTTACTCTTATGGAAATTTGAAAATATAACAAAGGGACAAACAATTTTAATCTAAATAGCTTATAGAAAAAACATCGAAATGTAAAACTATGATAGCGCGTTGCTTTTCTCTGTGATTGGTTAATACTTAATACAGATAAAAACGGGCAGAATTCTCACCTGGTGTTAAGTAATATGATGTTTTCACTGTACGAGCGAATGTTACATGCGCACATAGAAAGAAAGTCCATTGGTGCACAGCCAGGGATCGAACCTACGACCTCAGGGATGAGAGTCGCACGCTGAAGCCACTAGGACAATACTGCTCTTCATTATGAGGAAACCGACATGTCTTAGACCCAAAAAATCGACGGCGTGTGTCAGGCACTGGAGGCTGATCATCTACTTGCCTATTAGATTTAAAAATGATCATGAAACAGATTCAGAAATCTGTTGCCCATGGACAATCTTTTAATATTCACATGAGCCAGTTTTAAATTTTTTCAAAACATAAATTTTCATTAAACTATTTCTTTTTTACACGTTAATTCTCAATTTAAAATTTCTTTGGAAGGTAGATGCAAATAGCTAGTCTAGTGATAGACACGCAATCACTCTCACACCAATCACAATCAAGCGAATCGCGCTTTACATTCTCACTTGGTTTCTATTCTCGATGGATGTTACCTTAGTAATTATAAGCCGTTTTTCAATGACAGCTGGTTTAAATGCGGGTACTCGTAATAATTGTATTATGAGGCGGTCCGCGTTATCGATCACATCCTTGTCAGTTACGGGAGGCATTTCACCACATATAGCTTGCTGTAGTAACTTCTCGATTCTTTGATCGAACGCATTTGTTTGAGCTGATGACGGTAATTTTTTAATTAATACTTTATATTCCTTTTTAAATTCGAATAACCAAAGACAATAGAAAAGACTTGAATATTCAACATTCGTCTATGCGAGCACAGAGTCGCAAAGATTACATTTTTTAAAACGGTTTTGACAAATGGGAGTCTTACTGAGCGCTAAGATTTAGATTGGCAAATGGGAGTCATTCATACCACTAAGTTTCGAATCTGAATCTTATCCTACGTTGACCAGAGATTACGTAGCAGTTTTTAGGCTTTCTCGTAAAGTTCATGAACTAAGACTTAGTTCGCAAATTCTGGCAAAGCATACTGATATCATTTAAAAGACAAAATAAAATTCGTCAAAATTCAAAGGAATTTGTAATCTGTGGTTAATAATCTTCGTTCGTTTGTTTCGCGCTAATCTAATGAATCGAAACGGATAGTTCATTCATGGAGACCGCATTTTACTTTTATTACTTACGCGTTTTATGGTTCTTCCTTTCAACATTATCTGTTACTTTAGAAGCCTCGCGTCGTTCCCTTTTCGTCACTCTTGCTATGAGTCTTTTACCATTAACAGTCTTTCCCAAAACTATTTCTGAAGGAATATCTGAAAATTCAAAAGTAACAAGACCTGTTAAGCTATTGCATAGATTTTATCGCGGGCTTTGAGCGCGGCGACCGAATCAAGAAATTCCGTAACGAAAAAAACCTAACACACGATGACGTAATATAGGTGCGGCCAATACGCGTTAGAGCGGGACAGAACGCATACTGCGTATTCACATCTCTCTGACGAGATCAGTGATGTAGCGTAAGCGCGGCCGGTGCAGCCGGTACGCGTTAGAGTGAGACAGACTATATAGGCGTGTTTGTCTGAGTCTGATAGAGTGGTAGATTGAATTAATATCAAAGAAAAAAAAATACTGCATAAATAAATATAATTGCATAAGATGATAAAAAATTGCTATGCAATAGCTTTACCGCGGCAGTCCCCGAGTGCCACACGGTTTTTTTCATAGGTCAGGCGGCAAACGGGCAGATTGTTTAAGTGATACCGCACAATAAAACCAATGCCAGAAGGCTCTCGGGTGCGTTGTCGAGTTTTTAAAACTGGTGCTTTTTCTTGAGCAGTGTTGGCCTAGTAGATTCAGCGAGCTACTCTCATCAGTCGTAGATTCGATCCCCGGTTGTGACCAATGGGCTTTTGTCTGATCTAAGGTGAAGGAAAATATCGTGTGGAAACGACTTAGAATCCAAGTCGAACTATCACCATCTACGGTTGCCATGTATATCCTATTTGTAAGACGCTTCTCATTATTTATATATAATAAGAAGCTTCTCACTACTGCTAAAAAGTATTTATTTGACAACAATTCATTATAATGTGTATTTGGGAACACTTTTAAGTAAAAAAATACCTGTGTGAGGGTTTCGATCTCTTCCATAACAAACTTAATTATAAATTCCTTAAAATATATAGGTATACATAATTTAAATACATCTTTTATTACATTTATTTTTGTTTTTTATTTTTAGTTAGTGAATAAGTGCCTGGGTCCAATTGAGTGAGTGAATGAATTAATGAGTTACTTTACGAGTTTATTTTTATAGAAATCTCTAGTTGTAGTTGTCGGAAGCGGCTTTATTTGAAATACAATTTGTAGAGAGACTTAAGATTTTACGATTTCTTACCTTTTAATGAAAATTTCGTTTTAATTATGATTGTATTGCTATTTATTCTGGGATCACTGTTATCGTACTTTTCTAACAACTCGTTAACGGTTGTTTCGAGGAATTCTCTTTCCGAGGGCATCAAATCGACCTCTTTCGCTTTCTTCTCGGGCTTAGGCAAGATTTTTACTGTAAAAAGTGTAACGAATATTTATGTTTTTGCGTCTGTGCCAAATTTTATGAATTTTGGTAAAGACAATAGACGTTGGTAATATAATTGGTTGTGATAACATATAAAATATTGTATTATTTTACGCTAATTAGTTCATATCAGACAAATCAGTAGATGTTAAAATAAACCAAGGCATAACAGGAAACACGAGAAAATGTTATCTGAGTAGAAAAAAAATACTCCAAGCTAAACTTACTAGGATTTAACTTCGGAATATCCGGTTCCTTCTTTTCTTCTATATAGGAAATACTTGGTTCTATTTCGTTATTTTCAAAATTTTCTTCAAATATTATAGTTTCTGTGGCATTACTAAAATTTACATAAATCAACGTCAATTAATAAAAATTTATTCACCCCGTGTTGTTTCAAATTTTTTTGTGGTATAAATGGCCAAAGGCATTAAAAACAAACAAAAATAAACAAAAAATGTGTGCGTGTACTAGTGTACACACGTAAGTGAAACTTCTTTATGACCTTATTTTTCAAAAAAAATATCTACTATATGCAACTTTACATAAATTGGTTAAATAAAGTTAAATTAGATAAAGTTAACAATTATTTTATATTAACTTATTACTCCTAAGATTATTACAGAATTTCATTAATTGTAATAGAATTATTACTGTCATTGTTATCGTTATTAATGGCTTCGAATCAACCGTGGTAGAGACAAGAAAAAGATGCGCGTAACGGAATAATGTGACGCGTACGGCATAACCGAAACATGTGACGGTAAATTTTGTTCCAACGCCGATAAAGAAGTTTCACTTCAAATATATTGCACAAAATTTAACAGACAAACATGTCGTGTTAAAATACAAAAAAACTAAAAATATATAATAGTTGCTTAGTGATATATACGCCTAATTAATTATTGACTCAAAGCATCTCACTAACTACCAATGCGGAATAATTATAATAAAATATTCGAAACATTGAGTTTAACATATAGTCTGAATTCGTGTACGTCAATAAAATGTTTTAAATATAAAATGAAGACTGGTATTTTAAATATAGAAAGCCGGGCTTGATAAAAAAATAAAGAATTTTTACCTTGAGTCTTTTTCTGTTAATTCACCATCTTTCATCTTCTGTTTTAAATCTTGAATTAATTCTATAATAAAGATGTATATAAGTAATAGAAAGGACAAGTAAGAAAATAGAAGAATATAATATTTTTTTTTATTTCATGAGCGCAATTAACACTTTCTCCTATGGTACATGCAAATATCATGAGAAAACCGACACAAAAGGCTATCCTATAAAATAGAATTGATCAAGGTTTGCAATCTCTGGCCAAGACCCAAATAGCATTGTAGTTTTACTAGATTAAACTTTCATTTTATTAGATTTATATAATTGCATATCTTGAAAAATACTCACGATCATTATTAGTGATGTTATGAAGACCTAATCCATCAATGAAGAAGATATTGTCATTATTTTCAATTAAAGTCCAACCTCTTTGTTCTAAAAACTTATACTGTTCATCAGATAGCATTACCTATAACAAAATAAATTGTTAACAATTATTTAGGTGTTTATATAATAGGCCCCCTAACCCATACAATGAATTTTTTAATTATTTGATTACAATGGTTGGTTTTTACAGCCTATACTAAACAGGGGCAGTTCTAGCAATAGTCTCAGCCATAAGTACTATAGGTCCGACCAGCCTGAGTAATGAGGTATGATGGCCAAAAACAAGTAAAAGAACTTATTTAGACATTTATAGACAACGAAATAATGTTTATTTTAATATTCATATAATACATATGATGACGACTCATTGGTCTAGTGGTTAGTACCCCTGAATGCGAATCCATGGGTCCCGGGTTCGATCCCCGGCTGAGACGAACATCGATGTGATGAGCATTTGGTGGTGCTTAGGTCTTGGGTGTTTAAATATGTATTTATATGTCTATCTATCTATAATATGTATGTATATCCGTTGCCTAGTACCCATAACACAAGCTTCACCAGCTTAGCATGAGACTAGGTCAATAGGTGTGAATTGTCTTTAAAAAAATTTTAAAAAAAATATTTTATAGGGGTTCCTTTCTTCTGATGTGTTTCATGTCATGTAATCAAAATAAAAGAATCAAGCCATAACCACACCTTCTCCTTATTGTGTTCTTCAGAACTTAATAAGCACACAAATATAATTACCTCAGTGAAATTACTGGGTGTGGTATCCATTTCCATATTAATTTCTGCATTAGAAGGCTCTTTCTTTATAAACTGTTCAACAACATTCTCTGGTATTTGATCAACTGTTTGTTGTATCTGTGGATATTGTTATTATTATTTTTATTGGACTAAATATATAAAAAGTTAAATAGTTAAAGGGTACATAAACAATCTAAGATGTAGTCTCAGAATTTTAAAAGCATTTAAAATATTTGTATCTCTCCTGCCTGTATATATATGTCACACATATCTTTTTGATAATCATATTTAAACATACAAAAATATATTACGCCTTATTTTTTCTAAAACTAAAATCCCTTTAGGCATACTAAAGTAAATATGAAAATAATACTTGTATATTCGAAGAACCGGATTCATGGAGCATAAGATTATTTTCATAAATATTGTCTTCATTATGAAGTTCATTACTAAGTACAAATTGTTCTGAAACAGAAATATTATCTTCATTTAATAATACTTCTATAACTAAAAACAGAGTTGAAAATACTACAAATATGCTAATATTTTTAGACAATACATATTTTATTTTTACCTGATACTGCAACAATTTCTTGTGACCCTTCAACATCAATATAAAACTGCTCTGGAGAGACATCATAAACTGGCTGTACTTCTTCCAATAGCTCCACATTTTGAACTTGGCTAAGATCAACATTTTTATCAACTGAAAAGAATATAAGAAAACTAAGTAATTTCTATTTTATAAAAATAAAAATTACTTTAATATTCTTCACGATCTGCTAAATCATAAACTAATTACTAGCTTTACTTAGCTCGGTAAGACTTACAGTATTCCAGCCTTTTTAATAGTATTTAGTCACTTTGGACTTAAGCACATTATTGATGACTGTTATAGGTAATGTATTTTTGTGATTTTATGCAAAATCTGTTTTGTACTCACAAGAAAGATATGTTCCATGATCTTGAACTACAAATAACCTCTTAGGAATGGGTTCTACATTATTTGGTTGAAGATATTCAAATGTTTCATATTCATTTGTATTCATTTCGAGCTAATATATTTCTCAAAAGGTATAAATCTAAAAGCCTTTTCACACTCGTTTAATGAGTTACTTTATATCCTCAAAGGAGTATTGTCTTACAGAAGCTATAATGGTGAGATAATAGTAATGTAATATTCAGAATATCTTTTGTGTAAATCAGAAATGTCGATTTATCGATTAACATTTAATCAAATTTCAAAATAATTAATATACAAATAGGTACTAGGTAGGTAATAGGTATTTCTGTCTTCTGACTTCTGCACTAGCCCGGATCAAGTTGTTAGTTAATAGTCAGCTGTCATCAAGCCAATTGTCATACAAATTCTAGAATATCATTATTATTGTCAATTTTGAATTGTCAAACGAAACCTTTCCTAATTTCTGTCAACTTTGAATAAGAGAAAAATAAAAATTACAAAAGTAACTTTTCAAAAATTAGGTTAATCAACAAAACAAGTTACAGCTATCACTCAAAAAACTCAATTAATTTAAATATATTAATTAATTTTATCGATCGATATGAAAAAGTAGGACAGTAACATAGTTATTTCTATGCAACTTATCTAGCAAATACAGAAACTGAAAAATGAAGTTTATGACCATTTTACATAAAGCTACCTTAAACATCCTCAAGCCAAAGCAATTTTCTTACCATGTTCCTATTTGGAATCAGCAGCTCCGAAATCTAATGTCCAGACAGCTGGTTTACAAAGAATTTGGGGATCCCTTACATGTTGTAAAATATCGGGAATGCGAAGTACCGCCTCTTGGAAAGCAAGAAGTGTTGGTTAGAATGTTGGCTGCACCAGTGAATCCTGCTGACATAAATACGATACAAGGTAATTTTAAAACTAAGACTTATGCTTTTCAGACTTATTGAAAGAAAGAAAATGGTGCATGTTTTGCTATACTGCTTCTTAACATTTGAAGAAAACTTAAGGTATAGCTAAGATTTTTTATGTGCGTGTATTTTGCATTTATTTGATTATTTTCTCAGTATATTGTTGTATAATTTTTCAGGAAAATATCCAGTTAAAGTAAATCTTCCATCAATCCCAGGAAATGAAGGTGTAGGTCTAGTGGAACAGGTTGGTTCAGAAGTTAAAGATTTAAGCAGAGGTAAAAAAGTTATCTTGACAACTTCACTAGAAGGGACTTGGCGAGATGTTGGAGTATTCCAGAGATCTTCACTTACAGTGGTACCAGATGCTTTAGGAGATGTAGAAGCTGCTACATTAACAGTCAATCCATGCACAGCATTTAGAATGTTGCGTGATTTTGTGTGTCTGAAGAAAGACGATGTTGTGATCCAAAATGGAGGAAACAGTGCATGTGGACAAAATGTAATTCAAATCTGTAAAGCCTGGGGTGTGAAGACTGTAAATATAGTCAGGAATAGACCGGAAATCAATGATTTGAAAGCTTACTTAACAAGTTTAGGGGCAACTTATGTGTTTACAGAAGAAGAACTACGTAGTGTTCAAATTTTTAAAGGGGAAGTTAAGAAGCCTTTGTTAGCGTTGAACTGTGTTGGTGGAAAAAATGGAGCTCAATTATTTAGGTATATGGATCATGGAGGCACTATGGTAACCTATGGTGGTATGTCTAGAGAACCAGTGACGGTCCCTACATCTGCATTCATATTTAAGGATATATCATGTAGAGGCTTTTGGATGACTGCATGGAATAAAAAAGCTGCCTCAGAAGCCCGAGAGCAAATGTTGGGAGAAATTATAAAACTAATGTTGTCTAAAGAGTTAAAAGCTCCTATACATAAATTAATAAAATTTAAGGATTATCCAGAAGTGTTAAAAAATTCACTTGCTCCACAGGGATTTGCTGGTTGTAAATATCTCTTAGATTTTACAGAGTAGGTAGATTAAGAAGAAACCTATAAGAAACCTTTCTAAATGTATAAATGTAATTGTACATAGAATTGATTATTGTAAATATTTGTGTGATTATATATATTTGTGATATTATGGCTATTTTATTTTTAAAACTTAAAAATGTAAGAATGCCATTGTTTACAGCATTTATTATTTAAAATATGTATATGTATGACTACCTAATCTTATTATTATTATGGAAAATAAATTTTGAAATAAAATTATTAGTTTACTTAATCCATAAACAAAAATTTATTGATATTGTTTGCTACTTTAATTCTCCTTAACAATAAAAGTTCTTGAATAGCTAATGTAATTTAATTTTCAGGAAGATATAGAAAATTACCGAAGCTACCAACTGTTCCTGGAGATGAAGGAGTAGGTAATGTTGTAGAAATTGGAAGTCATGTTTGCACTGTAGAACCTGGAGAGCGGGTAGTGCTTACATCAAGGATGTTAGGAACGTGGCGCTACTATGGCATCTATAATGAGAGAGATGTACATGTGGTATCCCCTAAACTAGGCCTTCCTGAGGCATGTATGCTTACTATAGCGCCATGTATGGCTTATAGGATGTTAAGAGACTTTAGTCGTCTTAAACCAGGTGATACAATTATTCAAAATGCTGCAAATAGTCCCTGTGGACAAAGTGTCATTCAGCTTTGTAAGGCATGGGGTTTGCAAACTATTAACATTGTTGCAAATCATTGTGGATATGATGCAGTTAAGAAAAATTTAATGAGTCTAGGAGCGACTGCCGTATACACCATTGATGAAGCAGAGACTATCTCAACTTTCAATACTTCTTTGACGAGGCCCGTTTTAGCCTTCAATTGTTTGGGGGGAAGATTTGAAGATGTCATGTTAAAGCTATTGGAGTGCAATGGATCAATCGTTTACTATGGATGTGCTTATGATTTTCCTATGGTGAAATCGTGTTTACGGCCTGATCTTAGTTTTAACGTGTTTCACTTAGCTGATTGGAATGCTCGGGCTACTCCCATAGAAATTGATATCATGATGAATAACATTGTGAATTTAATGGTGACTGGAGAGTTCAAAGCGCCGATTTATCAGCCAGTAGAGTTGAAACATTTTGTACACGCCTTGAGACATACTGTGCACTGTGAAGCATTTTCAACTGTTAATTATGTTTTTGATTTTACAATGCCATAAATTAATGAAATATTTTCGAGAATTTTTGACATGTTACTAATTTATACGTTTGCTTTTTCTTATTATTAAAACAAAATCATTGCATTTAATATTTTATTCAGTTCATTATATAAACGAGTCTATAGTTTTCAACTTGAATTTGTATCTATACTAGGTAAATATAAAAATGGGTTCTAATTATCCTACATAAAACCAAATGGCAAAGATTCTAAAGTTTAACATTGCGTAGCAAGAAAGCGATCAACGCGTAAATCTAAGTCTTTTTTAGCGGTTGGAGCAGTTGAACTGATTGGAGCTAAAGCTTCTGGTGGTGGTTGGCGAGGTTTTGGTATACGGAACTTTCTGGCCCTCGTCAACTGCCATGAATTACTGGAGCTTCTAAAACTTCCTAAGACAAGGCCGATGTTGTCTTCCGCTGCTGGTATAGGCCGTGGTGTGCTGAAAAACAATGAGTTAAGTCGCTGATTCTTTGATACCCTTAATAAAAGGGAAATACTGTAGAGGTAAAACAAATTATTCAACTACAAAAAATGACAGTGACAAATGACGCATTGTAAAATGTTTTATTCAAATCAATCAATCAAATCAAAATACGTTTATTCAGTTTAGATACGTCTTAGGGCATGCTTTTGAATGTCAATAACGTAACAAAATTCGCGAAAGAGCAAGACTACGCCATCCGTTCGCAAAACTACTAGGAGGCCTTGTTTTGAGAAGAACCGGCAAGAAACTCAGCAAGTTTCATCCTCCCTCTACATTACAATTATTCAAAGGAAAATGTCATAAACCACAACGTCATTACATATTTGTTTAAAACTTTCAAATGAAGGATTGATTTAAGAAGTACGTACTATCCTGTTGTTGCAGCTGCTCTCAGGCGCGCTGGAGCAATTACTGATGGTAGATCGTTCGTTAAGTTTCTTTTAAGACCTGAAAAACCATTTACACCTATATTATACACGAGCCTATAGGTGTTCCATTAAAACAAAATGTGCTTCATATTTGTTATACTGAGGATTTCATAAGTACATAGTTCCCATATATACATAAATTATATTTGATTAGATAGCTTCGTAAACATTACACCGTTACGATGAAAGAGATAATGTAATTATGAAACCATCTTGCTAACACTACCGATATGTCTTGGCATTGCGTTTACAACGCATAAAAATAATTCAGCCCTGCGATTCTGTCAAGCATTGCCTTTGCTGTGTCGAAGGCCAACCGTATTGGCTTTGGAAATAATTCTGTTAGGTATGAAAATTATTAATCTAATATATAAAATTCTCGTGTCACAATGTTCGTTCACATACTCCTCCGAAACGGCTCGACCGATTCTTATGAAATTACTTTTGCATATTCAGTCTGAGAATCGGCTACTGTCAATCTTTCAAACTCCTAAGTGATAACTGGTGCCCACCCCAATTTTTTTTGATTTTTTAGACCAAATTTTTTGTTTTTTTTTTTTATGATACAGCATACAAAAATATATACAACTCTTAATTTCCATCTACCCGCTACAATCAACACCCTATTTTTTATTTGATAGTTAAGAACTTTTAACTTGTACTGTGAGGTTTATACAGAGAAAAATCACAATAAACCTAAAAAGTTTTCATTCCGGAAAACCGAACAGACTCTGGGGTAGCATAGCAAAATGTTCCATGTTGGTATGTACTAAAACTGTATGCTAGGCATTAAAAACGAAGTTCGCAGGGGCAATTAGTTACCTGTATAACAGTCAGATTGAGTCCTTTTAGAAGAAACGCAGTATAAACTGTATAATATTATTAAAGGTTATATACCTGAAGCTCTTATATTTTTAAGGGCGCTGCGGTCTCGCCATTTTTGGGAACAGACAGGGCATACTGAGCGACGGATGGACCATTTTGGTCTCTCTTCTTTTTTCGGTGAAGCTGGCTTTTGGAACGCTGGTATTTCAACAGGGGCCTATTTATACATAGTTAAGTTATTGTATATATGTCAGTGTTTGATGTATATACATAGTTTTGTTTGTGTGTGTTTTGTGATATACAGAGCACTTGAGAAAATAATAAAGGCTGTTGAAATAAAGTCTTGCATTGTCTAGTTGTATCTTTTAACGACAATTGCGTTCTGATTGACGGCTTCCTTAATCTCGCTAAATAGATAGCAAAAAACGATATCCAAACAGGAAATATTCAGAAAAAAATGAAGTAAATGATAAAAAGGAGACTTGGAGGCGAGAAAAGATAATTTCTTCATAACAATTCATAATACGGCGTACATGTACAGGGTGTCCCGTGGCAGATTTAGGATTTGAAATTCGAATATTTTTCTAACGGTTGCGCGGGGGACCAGGGAGAGGTTACAGTTTGGCGCTGCAATTGTGCGGATTGTTCAATAACGATGTCGCAGTGGACTAGCGCGCACCATGCTTTCGCAGTTGAAGCGTATTTTGAAGCTAATAAATCGTGCACTGTTGGTCGCCGAAGATTTTGTTCTCACTACAATATTCGTCGCTTAAGTGAAGCACCGAGGGAAAGTTTGATTAAGACGTGGGTCCAGAAGTTCTGTGCAACAGGTTCAATAGTTAACGAGCCAAGATCAGGTCCTAGCCGAACGTCAAGGACTGCACAAAACATTGAACGCGTGCAAACAGTGTGCAAGAAAATCCCCGCCAGTCAGTGCGTAAGAGAGCGTCAAGTTTGCGCCTTCCAAAAACCACGGTGCACCGTATTTTAAGCTTGGACATTAAATTCCATCCGTTCAAGATCCAATTGGTACAGGCACTTAAACCAAATGACTTCAGAGAACGCAAAGAGTTCTGTGATAACATGTTAAGTCGATTCCGATCTGTTAACACCATTTCGTTTAGTGATGAAGCTCATTTCCATTTGAATGGCTTTGTCAATAAACAAAACTGTCGCTATTGGGCGCCAAGAGGACAAAACCCTCGATTGAAACACCAAACAGCATTGCATAGCCCAAAAGTAACTGTTTGGGCAGCTCTTTCTGTCAATGAATAATTGGATCGTTTTTCTTTGAAAATTCTCGTGGAGCAACCGTAACTGTTGATGGTGATGTCTATCGCCCCATGCTTAGTGAGTATTTTATACCGAAACATAGAGAACATCCATCGAACAGCTCTCATACGTGGTTTCAACAAGATGGCGCCACGCCTCACACATCAAGAGCCACCATGAGCCTCCTTCGCGAAGAATTCCCCGGAAAATTGATAAGCCGATTTGGGGACATCGCATGGCCACCCAGATCGCCAGATCTCACCCCATTAGATTTTTTTTTATGGGGTTACTTAAAGGGAAAAGTGTACGACAGTAACCCGACAGATCTATCGGATTTAAAAGAAAATATCGTGCGAGAAGTGAATGCTATTCCTCGGTCAGTTTTGCAGCACGTCACTCAGAATACTCTCGAAAGATTCCGCGAGTGTGTACGTCGCGATGGAAAACATTTGGACGGAGTGATTTTCAAAAAATAAAATCCGCAGGTCTCGTCTTTCTTTTTATGACAAATATATGTATATTCTAAAATAATAACATTCTTTAATTTAATTAAGAAATCCTAAATCTGCCACGGGACACCCTGTACATACACTAACAATTACGTCTAGCAGAAACTGCTCTTAGCAGTAAGATCGCGCTTTAACATCGATTGTTAATCGAATTATTACCTGTCTTTGATGTAAATATTATTTCATTATTATCTCATTATCTTACCGGTGTGTCATCAGTAGCGCTAAATGCCAGTATAGAAGGTATATCCATGTCGCGACGTGTGGAAATTCGAGAAAAACGTGAGCGAGATACACTGCGATCAGTCATGCGCAGACTCAACCCATGGATGCATGGCTCGTTAAACGGCCTGATACAAAAATATTAGAAATCAAAAGCTAAAATACTGGATAGCTTAAAAATGGAACCCAAATTTTACGATACTTTTTGGGTTTTTTTTGAAATTATATTTTATAGTTTATTATTATAAATTCATTCGAATACTGCATGTCATGTTTTCGTTTTGTGTAGTCCCATTGACGCCCAAGATCTTAATGCTGAAAAGTAATTATATCTTCCTTCTATGTAATATAAAAAATATACTATGACATCAAATAAATATAATATTTATTAACATTATTGATACAAGTAATAATAAAATAAAAGATAAAACTAAATGGCAATACTACCATTACAGGTAACTTTTATTTTCGTCTGGCAACACGTGTGTACATTAACTTTCTCATACTTAAATTAATGTCTTACTCTTGTATAAGGTTTTCACTGGGTAAAGCAGGTGTCCTGTCTTGAACTTCGTCGCGTATTTCTTTGCTTTGAGATCGCACCATATTTAGAAGCAGTGTGTCTAAACAGGAGTTTTCTGATCTAAGGAATAAACACATAGTCTATAAAAAAGTTAAATTATAGAGAAAATAAAAATAAAATTTAGTCCGATAAAGCGTTAAAGGTGCAGACTGCAGATGAACGATAGTACAAATTTGCATTCTATCGTAATATGTCTTTGTGTGCGTTATCTATTTGCACAAAGTCCCCAGCCAGTTGTATTTTTTAAAAATAACGTACTGTTAACTTTTAGGATACATAAAATTAAAAGCGAAAAAATAAGACGAAGAACAAAAGTTATAGATGCCTTATATCGTGCCCTAAAACAGATGTAGCAATGGGCGGGGCATATAGCAAGATACACAGATATATGGAAAGTACCAAGGGGAAGAATTAGAAGAGGTTGCCCAAAAAAAAAAGGGGATAGAAGAAATGGAAGCGGTAGCAGGAAACGAATGGAGAAAGAGAGACAGAGTCAGTTGGAAAAAGCTGGAGAAGGCCTTTACCCGAGAAGGGGTTCCGATCGACGGCACTGATGGAACCTAGGATATAGGATAACAAGCAAAAGAAAAAGAATTTATAAAAAAAAAAAAAATCCAAGCTGCATATTATAATATTTTGTTTTTGTCATGATTGGAAATAAAACGGGCTTTATTATTATTATTATTAACTTTTAGGATATAATTATATGATGTATACACAAATAATAATCATAAAATAAGATTGAAAGTGTTGTTTCTAGAAATGAAAAAGATTTTTTTTTATTTTTTGATGATTCAATATCCAAGACAATTATTTGATAAAGCTAGACAATAAGACTCGTGCTAGATAAATTAAATATTAGTTTAAGACACAGCTCAGACGGCTCTTTCTTCGTGATAGATAACGATTGAAAAGCTTCGAAGCAAATATTTGTAGGTAAAATAATTTTGTCTCGTTTCTGTATCAACTGATTAATTAACAAATATTGCATTAACGTCTATGACATAACATTAGTTAATCATTATAATTATATTTTAGTTATCTATGGTAAATATAAAAGTAAATTCTTAATATTCTTAATGGTCAGCTGAGCTCTCCCGGGACAACCGGACAAAAAACGAGTATACTCCTCCCTCAAAGGCCGGCAACGCACCCACTAAAAATGGGTGTCTATGGGCTGCGATGACTGCCCTTTTTGGACGTCTCGCAAGCTCGTTTGCCCCCCTATTATATAAAAAAACTGGGGGTCTGCCCGCCACCAACAACCACGACACCCGGTCAAAGTTGATATTACTAAATGGCCCCGTGGGCAAGCCCTGACGGCAACGCACTTGCGAGCCTTCTGGCAATGTGCGTGTCCATGGGCGGCGGTATCACTTAACCAGGTGAGCCCCCTATTACATAAAAAAAAAATATGCTTACGCTAACTTCAATTTATCGGTGAAAAATATATTTAAATAAACAACGTGTGTTCCGGAAAATATACCAACTTTCCCACCAGGCCAAAATTTTTCCGAATTCCTACCGATACCATATCATTCAAATATCGTAGTGAAATCGCACTTCCGTCACATCCATAATTCAAATTATATAATGACACTCACTGACTTCGGTTACTTTCACTTTGTTGTGACATTAGGGATCTGAAGTATGGTGGGGTTGGTAACGTCGAAGTCATGGACCCTTCGTTGCTCGCTCGTAATTTCATAAGAAGAGAGGCGTAGGGAGATATCTCATTGTTCAAGAATGATATACGACGTGGTGGATCCTCTTTCTGGCTGAAATATTAGTAATACCTTCGTATTATAAATGTAATTGGCCAATGGTTGCAGTGTTCAACGTGCGACTCCCATCCCTGGGGATGTAGGTTCGATCCCCGGCTGTGCACCAATGGACTTTCTGTGTGCATTTAACACTCGCTAGTACCATGAAGAAAAACATCGTGATAAAAATGTCTACGGTATGTGTCAGGTACAGAACACACAGGTTGATCACTTACATGCCTATTAGAAATTACCACGGAACAAATACAGAAAGGGGGCATAGGGTATTGTATACCCTGTACCGACCCTCACGTTAAGATAGTATTTAAATAGTATTGATATTGACGTTATCTATACTTGCCGCTTACAAATTATTTGAAGAAATCTATTAAGTATGAGGGTGTACAATTATTTAATCAGTGGCGCTACAAGCTCTTTTAGGTCTTTGCCTCAGATTTCTGAATCTGTTTCATGATCATTTTTTAAATCTAATAGGCAAGTAGGTGATCAGCCTCCAGTGCCTGACACACGCCATCGACTTTTTGGGTCTAAGACATGTCGGTTTCCTCACGATGTGTTCCTTCACAGTTTCACCAAATGTTAAATGCGCACATAGAAAGAAAGTCCATTTGTGCACAGCTGGGAATCGAACCTACGACCTCAGGTATGAGAGTCGCACGCTGAAGCCACTACGCCAACACTGCTCGTATATACATATTAAGTTTCTCATGTAAATAAAAATATATTTGTTGTAATGAGAAATAAAGTTATTTAAACATTATATTATAAAGAATTATGTTTGCTACGAATAAACTTAGAAAACTACTGAGTCCATTTATAAAATGATTTTACTGTGCTAAATTATCTCTGAGTACAATATGCTAAGTTTATTTCTAAAATATTTAAAAACTGCCCATAAGTGTGAAGCTGAGACGGAACTTATGACTCCTTCCGAATGTTTCTAGTAACCGATTGTTTTCGCAGAAACTAAATCCCAATAGTGTATTTGTGATTAAACATCTTTAACATTTGACTTAATATAGATGAATCACGCGTGAGTCATGTAAGAGGTTATTTGTTGAGACAACTTGTGGACAATTGGCCTTGGTGTCCGGCTACATGAACTAAATAATTGGCATAAAACAGGTACTGATTTAAATATCATCTGAACATATTGAGTCAGTGGTCCAAAGAAGGTCTTTCGAAATAGTTTTAGACGCTTGTATTCGCTTTGTTATAATAATTTGATCTTAGAATCCCTTTGATCGTAGGCTGTTTCTAAAGAGTCAATATACAGGCAAACTAAGTTATGTGTGAGCTGGGAACCCTGACACAGGTATTTTTTATTAAAGGGTTCCCAAATCTTTCACAATGTTATGCATTGTTATTATAATAAAGACATTATTATTTATATTAAAAATCGCCTCTGAATTTTGATTTACGCACGTCACGGGATCGAATTGCTAAAAAATTGTTTCGGGTTAGAAACAGTCAAATTTGTAATAATAATGTCTACTGGTAGGCTAACGGAAGTGAAACTTATTTTAGGAAATTTAAATACTTCTTATCAGTAAGTACCATACTTGATTTAAAAGGGACTTTAAGCTAAAATATTCAAAGTATTCAAGGGTTACGCTAAATTATCCACGACCAATAATAAGCTATATTAATATAGGATTTTTACTGAATTTGACGATACTACTATATACCTATATAAAAAAAAATTTAACACTTTTTTTTTAATGTAATAGGAGGCAAACGGGCAGGAGGCTCACCTGATGTTAAGTGATACCGCCGCCCATGGACACTCACATTGCCAGAAGGCTCTCGAGTTCGATGCCGGCCTTTCAAGAATTGGTGCGCTCTTTTATTGAAGGACCCTAAGCCGAATTGGTTCGGAAATACTACTGTGGGCAGCTGGTTCCACATAGTGGTGGTGCGTGGCAAAAAATGCCTTAGAAAACGCTCAGTTCTGGAACGACGGACGTCGAGGTGATACGGATGTTTACTTTTATTGTCATACATTTTAGATGTAAGATTTTGTAAAATATGCCGTAGTAGTACTTTGTATGATGTAGTAAACTTAATAAATAAATAGATAGATACTGATCGCTTGTTCCGCTAGAAATTGTGGCTGGATCAAATAAAATTTTCTATATCTATATGCCTTTTATTACATTGTACCAACACCTTGCATAGTGGCAATACTATACAGAGCTATATAATAATCAAGAAACGTTACTAACATAGATAGACCTCGAGATGAGTATAACTTGTAATATCTTGCTTTCCAGTCACTATCACTCTTCCAAGTTGATTGAGGTTCCCTGCAAAGAATTTAATTATTTATAGAATACTAAAATATGTGTGTAAATAAAACGTGTAAAGTATGATTTAAAAGCTTTGCACATTGGTACAATAAAGGCACCATAATTTAAAGTAATAATAAAACTTACTAATAAAAAGAAATGCATAATTAGTAAAAGGTTTTAAAATTAAACGATATGGGATGGTCAAGTTGTTGTTCACGACATCAAACTTCAGACTCCATTACTAAAAGTACCTTGCAGTAATAAAATATTTGAAACTGCCACGATTAAATTTTATACCGGAAGCTGATTCGAAGGTAAAATGGCTATGGAAATGTTACATACATGTATCGATATTTTTTGAAGTAAAACTTCTTTAGGCGCATGAGGGTAAACATATACGGATGAAACGCAATAATAATATACGTAATGTCACGAAGATGTGCAGCGTTTTTGTCGAAGAAAAGGGAGAGAACGATCGAGACCGATTGAGAGAGAGTGAGAAGGGCGAATTACCTTATAGAAATTCTATTTTTAAAATTAAAATTTCGTAATGAGAATTTATGAAGTATTTTATATTTTATGCAAAGTAATTTATTGAAATCTCACATAACGAATTGTAAAAATTAAATGCCACGTGTTTTTATTATCGAAGAAATAAATTTAAAAAAAAAATTGTATTAATTTTCGACACATTAATGACAATTCAATTCATAGAAATTCTTAACATATCTTCCTTTTTCCCTCCCTCGGAAATCTAGTTTTAGATTGTAAAATGTGACTCCTTTAATGTAAAAAAAAATACATTAAATGCCAGTTCTCAAATCAAGGGCGTAGAACGGAAGAGAAGAACTGGCAATAAACTAAGCTTAATATTAATCCAAATAAAGTACAGCAAACTTGAGATTTTTCGATCACAGTTGAAAAGTCTTTTTGTGTACATAATAAGCAATTATATTTACTATAAATAATAACTGTTTTATACATAAACGCCTACTTATACTGGTTAGTAAGATGTATTGTTTGAAAGTTGCTAGAATCAAGTCAATGTGCAAAGTCGAAGGTCGGAGTGTTATGTCGCAAACCGCATTTTGTGTAGCGAAGACAATACGTTTATGTTGTTCTGTGGCTTTAACTAACTAAGAGGAAAGTAATTGGCCTAAAGGTCTGGATACCAGGCCATAAACTCCAAAAAAAAAAAAAAGAGGAAACTAACTCTAATTTAATTATTGCGGTTACACTTTTATTTAGTCACGCAGTTAGAAAGTTGTAAGGTTAAATACCTAATTATGCATGAGAATTAATTTTTTAAGCTCTTACTTGGCTTTTGACTTTATTTATAACTTTTGTTCTCGGCGCATTATGGCACGCAAATCTAATCCCTCTACTATTGTCACATTGTTAGTGTATTTGAAAGTCTTTTAAATTTCCACGATGTGAATAGGCTTAAATTGTATGAAAATAAAGTATGGAAAATATTCATTGAAATGGTAACTTGTAAGTGAACTGCAAGGTAAGTTACGTCAATGTAACCTCGTTAAATACTTGAACTGTTTTCTCGACAATACTTACTGCATTTTAACTATATCGGAAAGCAATTTTAAAATAAAATATAAAAAAAATATTATTTATACATCACTGTTGGAACGAGACAACTTGTCAAAATTCTCACGGTATTTGTCAATGTTTGCAAAAAGATTGTCTATGTTTTGTGACATAATCTACAAAGTTTGAACAACAGTATGTAGATTATAACTTAGTTTTACGGTATAAGGTGGGCAGTGTTGGCTAAGTGACTTCAGCGTGCGTCTGATCCTTGGGGTTGTAGGTTTGATCCCCGACTGTGCACCAATGGAAATGAATAACTCATGCTATGAAAACACCATGTTTTGTTTTCTCTTAGTATGCTTACTTTAGGTTCAAGGGTTTTATTAATATTAAGTTTAGAATCATCATTATCAAATATGTCATATTAAAAGAAACATTTTATGTAGTATTTAACAGTTTATTGCACATAAAATAATTTAAATAATAATAAACCTTATAAATGATTGAAGCAGTGTTAGCCTAGTCGACTGTCATGAGGTTGAGGTTGTAGGTTCGATCCCCGGCTGTGCACTAATGGTCTTTCTTTGTATGTGCGCATATTCGCTTGAACGCCGAAGGGTGAAGGAAACTGGCTTGCATTAGACCCAAAAAGTCGATGGCGTGTATTTAGCACAAGCTCATCACCTACCAACCTATTAGATTGACAAAAAATCATGAAACCGATACAGAAATCTGAGGCCCAGACCTAAAAATGTTGTAGCGTCACTGGTATTTTTTTGGTATAACCATAATTTTGTCTCTGCTTCATTGATTGTTTACCAGATTAAAAGAACTTTCACCTTCAGTTCTGAGGTTTTATGTTCCGAAGCTGTGTAATGGATTTCGATATGAGATATATCGAGATTCTTTCTATGTTCAATTATAGTTTGCAAGAATAATCTAGTAGTGTTTTGTTCGTACATAACTTTACTATATTACAGGTTAGTTATGTGGGTACATGATTACCTTGAAAATGATATGTTAAGAATATTATGGAAACAATAGCAACGTTAAATAACCCAGGTATTATGTTAACTGTAATAAAGAAGCTAGACGAAGAAAATAGTATCAAATTAAAAAAGTTACAAAATTGTCGACTTGAGTTAGACACTGAATAAAGACGTTGACGACTCATTGGTCTAGTGGTTAGTACCCCTGACTGCGAATCCATGGGTCCCGGGTTCGATCCCCGGCTGAGAGGAACATCGATGTGATGAGCATTTGGTGTTGTGCTTAGATCTTGGGTGTTTAAATATGTATTTATATGTCTATCTATCTATAATATGTATGTATATCCGTTGCCTAGTACCCATAACACAAGCTTCACCAGCTTAGCATGGGACTCGGTCAATTGGTGTGAATTGTCTTATAAAAAAAAAAAACAGGCGGCTTCGGGAGAAGATACCTTTCATTGACTTCAAAAAGACCAAAGACGTAAGCAAAGTAGAAAAGTTATTTTTCGTGTTTAAGCAAGCAAAACTCTATGGACAGATTATGATAATGGAGCGTTAATATTGAAGAACGGTTTGATAAATCTAGGTAACGGAAGGAAATATTTTATATTTATCATTTTATTGCACAAGAAAACAATTTAAAAAATTACATTTGCACTACGTTGTTATCAGTGTCAAGCTATTAGTTCCAGGCAACCCAACGCTTAAAAAAAGTTATAAATTATGCAATAATTTGTAATAAAAATGAAAATACCATTTATTCATTGAAACTTAAAGTACACTTATGAACGTCAGTAAAATAAAATTGGTGGTTCTAAATTTACATTAACTGCCAGTTCTCAAATCAAGGTCGAAGAACAGACGAGAAGAACTGGCAATAAATCCCTTCACTCACCAATGTTTTTTTTTACAAAAGGCTTCCAAGTACATACCCATATTTTTATTTTGCTACCTTATGTATAATGTATATATGTATAGCAAACATTTAAATAAATTTATTTCCAACACACAAATATAGAGTATTTACAATATTCTTAACCTACTAATAATAATTAAAAAAATATTTAATTATATGAAAACTGAGCGACCATGTATGTTCTTCTATTAGTGCTTTCCAATTAAGTAGTGGATGTAAACTAGGGTTGCCTGGAAGAGATTGCTAAATAGCGAAAAAAAGGCCTTCTTTAAAAATTATATATGTTATTAATGGTTTTTATATCGTGATGTAAATAAATAATTAATGTTAGTGCTCTACAGCTGTTTTACTGTGGTATCAAATCTCTTAGTACAAACCAGAACTGCTATATTCGAAACTACCGAAAATGTTAGTTGTAATATTCATAGACAAATAGTTAAAGCCTTAAAACATCCCGTTAAGTGGATTGAGAACGTCCTGAATCAATGTCAAAAATCTCGTGGGAGCGCTTATTGTAAAGACAAACGAACATTTGTTAAGTGTCATAGCTTTGATACAGTAACATTCGATAATAGGATTCTATTTTGTTTTGGTTACAGTGGAGGCGATTGCTGTTTGTTACTACTAGCGCTTTAATGCGCTGAAATTGTAGAATCAATCCATCCAAAACATGACTTGCTAGTGAAAGAAATTACATCTATACTAATATTATAAAGAGGAAAGGTTTGATTTTTTGTTTGTTTGAAATGAATAGGCTCCGAAACTACTGGACCGATTTCAAAATTTCTTTCACCGTTGGCGAGCTACACTATTTGCGAGTGACATAGGCTATGTTTCATTTTCGAAAAAAATAGGTATGCTTACTAAAACTTAAATAATCTAACCCAAGGTGTAAAAAAATAAACAAAAAACATCCTTCAATCGTGTGCGCTGCGAAAACTATTAATGATAAAACAAAATAATGTATTACAATTTTTTAGGACACGTCACTATCTATAAAAATTGTCGCGACAGCATGTATCTATCTTTTATAGTTACGTCACAATAAGCGTCCTTTTATTATTATTTTTTATTAAAATACCACCGCTAGAAAAGGCTCTTTATTCGGACCTAGGTATTGATCCTTATCAAAATAATTACCAACGTTTCACATAAGCTACAATTTAATGGCATAACCACCAAAAAAGTATGGTGGATTGGTGTTCTCCTGCCTTTTCTCTTGAATAGTTTACTACTATGTAATATAGCAAAAATCGTAGCCACAGCAAATTTTCCGAGTCTTCTAAATTAATAATACATTTCTGCGTATTCGTATTTGTTTAACTATTTTTAAATTGGTAATTCCCAATCTAAATATAATATCGTATGAATATTGTAGAAACAAATATTGTATCGCCGAGAATCAAATCTCCATGTTACGCTATATCCGTAAAGCTAGCTATAATTTTTAGTGTACGTTTAATAGAACCACATAGTAACACACAATGTGCCGTAATTTATTCTTTTTATAAGTTTTAACATTTTATCAGTAAAATACCTGCTCATTAGTAATTAGATTCTGCTGCATATAGGTAGTTGTTAACATTTGTTTATCATGTTGCAATAAGCACAAAAGCAAATTGACAATACATCCCTTTAAAATACACAAAGAAAGCTGATTACAACAAACTCTCAATAGGCCCTATTTGCCGTGAATCCGAATCGTTTGACATTCGATCACCAGATTGGTCCACAGACTAGAGAGCTATGCTTACAATGAAAAATCACGAAGAATTTGAAGTCTGTTAAAATATGAAGCAGCGTTTTGAATACATATAAACAATATTGTATTTGCAAAATGTAGCGCATTCTCTACTAAATGAGTGGGCGGCACACGATGCGCTGAGTTCGCGTTTTGCCTCTAGTCAGTATTCAGTAGGTATACAGTGTAGTCGTCGTTCGCGAAGTTTGGCGCGCGTCGCGATAACGCGCCCTATTTAAACGTAACATACGCAACATAATCGGTTATTTATACGTAGTCCAGTTATGTTATAAAACGATTGATTTTTATCAGCCGTTAAATCTGGGATAGTAGTCTTAAACCGGCTTCGTGACCATATGATCCGCCGTGCCCTCTCGGATATCGGTGCACAGTTACGATGCGGATTAACAATTTAAAAGTGCAATTGTGAAAGACGGATCTCGTGAATCACTGAACTTTCTCAAGTGTCAAGTTTGTGTGATTGATGACACCGTGAAATTTGTGACAGTGCGATGGCTGGTACCGAGGACAGCGCAGATGCTCCCGAGGTCCGCAAGCGTGGACTTAGCGGGTCCATGTCGCTGCGTACGCGCAAATTGGGACGAAGGTTGTCCCGAAGCATGTCCATAGTGGCCATGAAGTTGCCTGAGAAAGCCCAAAGCATCACCCGATCAACTAAGCTTATGCGTTCGGGCAGCCGTGATAAGAAAAATAGGTCTTTTGAACTCTCCGTCATATTACCGGATAAAACACAGAGACAGGTAAATACGGCAAAATTTTAACATCTGCAGTAAATATTGAAATACACATAATATAAAGGTTCAGTAAAATTACTGCGAGATACTGTAACACTAATAAGTCATCCCGTGCCTTCTGCCTAACATATTCTAAGACAGCATTAATTCTAGTTATGAAACAGTAATAATATCTTCTATTTAGTTGACATTACAGGTTTTCACTTTAAAATCCTTAATTAACATCATGCTCTACTTTAAGTTGTTAAAACAAACTTAATAGTTGTTTAAATTTCTAAACAATTTTGCAATCTGTGAGAGAAATACAATGTAATCATTGAATTGAGGCAAAGCACGTACGAAATGCATAAAGGTGTATTCAAAACGCGTCATGAAGTGTCACCTTTGGTAGAAGATTTCTCCAATCTATGAATATAATAATGATCTATGCTTACACTCTATGTGAGGCATTGTTGCATGTAGATCATTGTCATTGAACTGGGGAAATGCGCACTTATCATTTGAGTACCATCCAATTGGCAAGAATAATCGAATATGATTTCCTATCACTTAGAAAATGAAATACGAGTTATGTTTCATTCATTTTTTCATTGGATTTATCTTATATTTCACGAAAAATTTATTATCTATTTATTTAATTTTCGTTCAATGAAATCTCGAAATTTATATTTATGAAATATTTTCAGATTCTTTTTTAGATAGATATAGATTTATAGATAGCTATATACTATAGACTATCAAATAGTCTGTTAATCTGTAGACTTATTAATGGCAAATCAAATAAACTATATAATGGTTTTAACTAATTTGACTTTGATGTTATTAAATTATAATGAAAAGGGCAGCTGATACCAGCGCCATTACTCCGACAAATATATTTGTTTATATACTAGGTTCTTGTTATCATCTAAGTCTAGATAAATTATGCTAAAATATACTTGAAATGTTGACTGCAAATTAAGCTATTTTTATTGGGGATAAATATGGATATTTAAACGTAACATACACTATGTTATTAAATAAAAAAAAGAGTCGGATGCGTAATACACACGAGTTCCGTTGTTAATTATTTACTTTTATAACTTCCTTCAAAAGTAAAGGACGACTTTGATTCCGGTTAACAGAATAGTAATTACTTTATCGCGAACTAATTATACGCTTTAAAAACAAAGGTCAAGTATCTCCTTTCCTTTGCAGAGTTAAGATTTATAATCATTTTGATATCAAACCTTATTTGTACGAAAACATGGCGTAGTTATACTTTTAAATTTAAGAATATAAAATCTTTTCGATCAATTTACTTTATCGATAACTGCAATATGGCTTCTTGCAACACACTAATTACACAATTTAGTTCAGTTTCATCTGAACGCGAAGTCGCCCAAATAATATTGCAATCGAATTAACAACGTACTTTTAGCGTCAATGCAAACTTTCTAATGAATGTCTATTTACCATGACATTGACAATTGACTGAAGTGACCTATTCGGTGATTTATAAACAAAACAAAATAGTTTATATATCAACCCGCAGTAACACGATGTTTTTAAGAGTTCTAAATTCATCTGAAATAATTGTATCTAGAAATCACTTCAGTAACTTTATACAGACTGAGACAAACTAAATGTGCAATCATACAATTCTTGCACTTATCCCAATGAGGAAGAACGCCTACATCTAAATTCTGATGTATTTGTAAATCCAGGAAATTACAAATCAACTCAATTCATCGAAACAATTCTTCTTACATTCAATATAATTATTTTATATTTATTGTTGGATATCCGAGATGCGCATCCCCTGTCCCCGATATTAACGGGTATCTTGGACTCGACCCATATCAAAATCTCTGCTAGAGACTGGGTAAGCAATACCCATTAAAACGGGTTGTTTGGTTGTTGGGTGGTTGCCATAAGGAAGCACTGCGGCTGCGGGATCGTCCCGCATTCTACCGGGGTCTTTGGAACAGAGTACAACCTTTTTTTAAATTAAATAATCTTAGACCGAATCCACCCATTACATGATCCCACTGATTTATACATTTAACTTAAAACTAGTGTACAAGTAGATTGATGACTTGCACTTGCACCAGTATCGACTTGTAAATAATTAAAAGAAAGGAATAACTGTATTTTACATAATAATAACTTACTTAAAAAGAGTGCACGTGCCCCCACCCTAGGATTCCCTATGTCGTGGGCAGCTAATTTCTACCATTTCACATTAAAATTTCTACTAAGTAACAAATAAGGCTTCTAATGCGTTTATAAATGAGACTTTTCGCAAAAAACAACTTAAAAAAGGTTTTCCGCCAAATTTAACAGACTACATCCATGCCTCCTCACTCCTGCTGATAGAGGACAAGTCTTTGTTTTTTTAAATTTATGTTATTATTATTAATATATATATAATGTAATTTCATGTGGAACATGGTGTAATGGTTGCAGCTCCTTACAAACGTTGTGTAAAAAAAACATGGCGATTAAAAAGAGTGGCGCAGAGTTTATTGCCAGTTCTTCTCTTCCGTTCTACGCCCTTGATTTGAGAACTGGCACTAAATGTAAAATTAGAAGCATTAATATGTATTTTTTTACTGACAAGTCAAAAGTGTACAATGTGTTACCTATATGATTAAATGATTTTTGAATTTTTTGAATTTTGAATTTTACAGTAAAGGTTGGTCACAGGACACTACAATTTTAGTAAAAGATACAAATTTATCCATTCATTTTTTTATATAAAACTACCTATGATATAAGACTATTTATACTTTAATGACACTAGCCCTTTTCCTCAGATCAGGTACTAAGCAGTAGCTTTATACTAGAACATAAAACAATTAACAGGTCTTATTTGGTTCAAAACAGTAGTAATGGGCCTTAGATTGGCATTGCTTAATGAGTGAAAGTGATGTCGCAAGCGCACAGTGCGGCGTGTGCGCATGTCATGCAGATAATGGCAGGTTGCATGCAATGTTTTGATTCCTATGGGAATTAGAATAAACTCACCTTTATTTACATTTAACTAATTTATATTATTAATTGTTAATTTATTTAAATTATTTGTCGTAATGTGTCTCAGGTTTCCGAGTCTTTTTTTTGTTATTATCTATATTAATAAAAATGAATCGCAAAATATGTTGCTAAGCGCAAATATCAAAGACGGCTGGATTTCTAATTCTAGTATGTTTTTTTATTTATTACTAGCACTCTGAGAAAGGTTTTAAAGTAGAGGAAAATTTGAAAAATTTCACGGAAAAAACAGTTTAATAAAAAAACATTAAGGCGAAACGAAGATCGCGGGAGCAGCTAGTTTGTTATATATATGTCGCCGTAAAATTGTAAAAACCGTTAGATTGTAATCTATCTCGCGAGATTGTAAACTGTCGAAAGATTGTGAACGAACTGCTTCCAAATTAACGTATTATTATTCGGTAGTTATATGAAATTGTTGGGAAGTAAAATTAATCTGTAATTGACCAAAGAAGTTTGAATGATAACTAATTTAGTGTAGTACAATCTACCGAATAATAATACGTTAAATTGTAAGCAGTACGCTGAGGTTCACAATCTTTCGACAGTTTATAATCTCGCGAGATAGATTACAATCTAACGGTGTTTACAATTTTACGTTAACATATATATTTACTAGCTGGCCTGGCGAACATCGTACCGCCTAACAGTCGATTCTTTATTTTTTTAAATACTTATTCTGCTATTTGGGATACCGGTCTAGCTAGTAAGACAAAAAAAAGAAAGTTGATAATGCAACAAATACATTATGTCAAAAAATAAAAATTTACCTTCCCGGAAGGTAGTATTAAAGTTCAAATTGACTTTTAAGTATTATTACGAATATTATGTATGGGAATATAGAAAAGTGTTGTTTTTAGACTTTTTCACTATTTTTTTTTAGTTTTTCTCTCCGTAAGAACCATCCTCGTACTTCGTTTTCATGTTATGTCGTGACAACCTAAAACGGGTTTCATTTTTATATATATAGATATAGGCAAGTAACCTGAATATTTTGTGCTTAACACACATTATTGTTTTATGGGAGACATGCCGGGTTTTCCAGGATGGTGCTCACATGACCTTAGGGTGATGGCACGCCCAGCCACGAATCTAGCATTGCTAGTCCTTATTTATTGATTCTGTATTAAATTTTATATGGTTGAAGTGTACAAACGAGAAATGTACGGAAATTAAGACATCTATTAAATTTAGCGTAACATTTTGGCGCGTGTTTTGTTTGGCAACATGACCGAGTGTTAATATGATCAATATTGTTCTTCTTCATTCCAATTCAAATTGTATTCCTCGTCAACACCTAAAATATATAAAATGCCGACGTCTTCGTCTAATCGTTTTTTTATTAGTTAGTTAAGCATTAGAAAAATCTTCGATATTTTACAAAACTATAGAAGACAATAATTGATTGGAGATAAATGATCTTTGACTTTTCGAGCGAAGACTTTCGCTATTTTAATAGTCTAACACTAGTTAATTCTACTTTAAAAAAATATCGCGTAACCCTCCATCTTTTAGTCGATAACAACTCCGGGGAAACAAATACAGATAATACACCTTTTTTACAGCTGTGATACTTTTTGACATTCAACACCTTTTGAAAGATGTAAAGCACGCGAAATGTCGGTTAAATTTAAAATTATAAAAATAATTGGAAATACATAACTTCAATCCGGTAAAAAAAAATTGTTTTATTGTTAATTCTACTATATCACTATATTGATGTACTAACTATACCAATATTATAAAGAGGTACAGTTTGTGAGTGGCGTTATCTCTGGATCTACTAAATTTTGAAAATTCTTACCTCTTTACCAATAGGACCGCCTTATTTGTGAGTGTCATAGACTATATTATCGACGTCCGTTGATTCAGAATACGAAATTCCACCCGTATCACCTCGACGTCCGTCATTCCACAACTGAGCCTTTTTTAAGGTTTTTGCTTTGAACCAGCTGCCCACTAAAGTATTTCCGAACCAATTCTACTTAGGGTCCTACAAAAAAAAGTGTACTAATTCTTAAAAGGTTGGCAACGCACTCGCGGGCCTTCGCAATGTGAGTGTCAATTTGGGTGGTGTCACTAAACATCAGATGTCCTCCTATTATGTGCATTATTTATAGTTTCACCTTTAATGCACATAAATCTCGCTTGTTCTAGATAATTTGAATCATTAGGAGAAAATGTACATACCAGTGATTAAACAATGTTTTATTTTTATTATATACGTAGTTGCAATACTTTCGTTCATTGTTTGTAAACATTGGAGATGTTTGGAGATCTGACATTTCCAGTGAATAAACTAAAGATACGCTAGATTTATTTAATAACGCGATTAAAAACTTTTAAACGGATATAAATGCGAATCGTTTGGAGTACTTTTCTACAATCGTGGTCTGTGAGAGATGTTTTTAGGTCAGTATTCTCGAACGTCAAACTTAAATCTAGTTTCAAGAGCTGTCAAACCATTCTGCATTCTGCATCTTCTACCGCATTTACCACGGAGAGTGTTCAGAGGCGTTGTCCGGATTAATGCCTGCAGCTGAGTTTCATCATCGGACGTCGAGGCAGAACACGAAATTCCACCTGTATTACCTCGACGTCCGGCGTTCCACAACTGATCGTTTTTTAAGGCAGTATTTGCTGCCACTATGTAGAACCAGCTGCCTTCAAGAAAAGAGCTTACCAATCCTTACAAGGCCAGTGACACCGTCACAAGCCCTCCAGCACTGAGAGTGTCCATGGGCGGCGGTATCACTAACATAAGGCAAGCCTTCTACCAGTTTGCCCCCTATTCTAAAACTGTAATAAAAAGGAAGGCAACTGGCGGCCTTATCGATTTCGAGCGATCTCATCCAGACAAGAAGTGCAAAACTACATAAGACATAAAATTACTTACAAAAAACAACTAATATAACAAAGCAAACCAATTGAAACATATACAGAGAAAGGGACAATAACAAAGAAGGACAAGAAAATTACGATAATTTCAGATCAGTTAGCGCGAAAGTTTGGGATACGACGTGGTCATGTAATGCTTGTACACCAGAGATTTAAAGGAAGATACAAAAGGAGCTGATAGGAACGGGAAGTAATTCCATATCCTCACTGCTATACGAAAGGATTCGCTAAGAAAGGAACAGGATAGAAGATTCCAAGATATTGGATTGGGCCTTAATGATAACATAATACATTGTTATATCCAGTCCATCGTCAATAATCACTATAATTATTAGAACCAGTAGGACATATACTGTTTTACGTAAACGTTTCGCAAGACCCGTATCGGTTGTTACGTCAGATTTCAGTGAAAGGATTATGTTATTTTACGATTAGTATTTCTTGCATAGATCTGTAACTACAAATAGCCATATTATATTCATGTGTATTATTAAAAACTTTTATTTAGATTTAAAACCTTATATCCTCCATAGTTCTTGCTTTGTTGTTATCTCTCTTGTATTGCAAATCCTTCACAGTTCACTTCCGATTGCTTGCTCACTTCTGAGCGTCGTGATGCACCCGACCTCGTTGTGGCAGATTCTGACCTAGGTGAAAGCGTCAGAAACGTTAGTGCCCAGCTTTTGTGATACCCGGTCGGAAAATAGAGCAAAAGGACCAACCCTTGCGTCTAATTTTACCCTGTTATTATAAGTTTTTCTATGGCACGCTCTGGAAACAAATGCTTGAGAGCGTCTTGGTAACATGCAGTTCCTTTAGAATTGAGACTTTAGGCTGTCCAGGGTAGTAAATGTTGCCAAATTCGCAAATAAAAATGACAAGATATTCTATAACTAATCTGCATTACAATGAAGATGTACAAATTTAATTATTAGCGAATCTAACTTATTCGGAAGTGTTTAGTTTAATAGACAAAAAACAAATTCCTTTTAAACTAACGCTAATTAATAACGCGACTATCCTGTCGCTAACGAAATTAACGCTTTAATAATGGAGATAATAAAAATAGAAGAGGAATAACGGAGACATAAGATATTAAACTCTACTTGTGCTTAAGAATATTTTAGATTATTTTTTCAAATTAAGGCGGGTGAAATGACAGAGCTGGTATTCAATTCAATTACGATCTTTCGTTTTCTAAAAATGAAGAGACGGTTTAGTATTGTCTTTTATTGACATAACTTTCACACATTTGATAATAAAACAATTTTTTACCGGATTTAAGTTATGTATTTACAATTATTTTTCATAATTTTAACCGACGTTTCGCGTGCTTTACAGCGTGCGTGGTCACGGTGACTGAAGACAAAAGGTGTTGGATGTCAAAAAGTGTCCCAGCTGTAGAAAAAGTTGCATTATCTGTATTTGTTTCCCCGGAGTTGGTACCGACTAGAGACGGTTTAGGTTAAACAGTAAAATTATTTAGCAAGGCGCCTCATGCCAGCGATACATGTAATAAATAAGATTTCTATCGTGGTAAACCTATTTGTTTGTACACTGGCTGAGTTCATAGCTTATCATATATCATTAGTTATAAAATCTATATTTTTTTAATGTATTTTTTTGTGTAGAATTATCTATGTAGTTTTTTTATAAACCAGGGGCAAATGGGCATTAGGTTCATCTGATTTTAAGTGATACCGCCGCCCATGGTCAATGCCAGAGGGCTCGCGAGTGCGTTGCCGGCCTTTAAATGGTACTCTTTTCTTGAAGTACTTGAAGTCAAGTCGAAGTATTACTGTGTAGTTATTATCGTGTTAGTAATATCTGTAAAAATAGAATTATGTGGGAAATAAATGAACAAAAACAAAGTAGAATTATCAATGAACCACAATTGAAAAATTTAAATCGGTTTGGGTGCTCGTGGCATGCCTTGTTTAAGAACAGTCAAGGCTAGGTTTTGATGACTATCACTTTTTCTGTATCGCGAACCGGTTTTTTGGTACTGGCCGAAGCTTTCTTAAACTATAGGCATAAACTTTATCCTTTAAGAATGTTTTGTGTTGTAGAATAGCAAGACAAATGTAAAAAAATCTTTGATGTTTTCACTTTTAATGAATTAATGTAATTCTAAACAAAACACTTCGAATTACAAGCTTTTAATATTACCTATAAAATCACATGAATTTAACTTCGAATATATTGTCATATATTTCCGTCTCTCTTATTATGCTTATGTGGAATTTCCGAAAACCTTTTGTAGACATATTTAATATCCGGCATCATAAATGTATGTCTCATGGTAGAATATATAATGATAATTATTTAAAAAGCATTTAGCTATAAACTTTAATTCACGATAACGAATTTTAATAGAATTCTGCTAAACTTAATTAAAGGATTAAAAAAGGGTGCGTGTACTTATGTACGCGCGTAAGAAGTTATACTTCTTTGGCATGATTAAAAATAGTTTTTGATTGCATGCAAATAATTAATTACAATTAAATAATCAAAGACTGAAGAAGGAGTCATTATAGTCAATAAAGTTCAGTTTACATTTGAAAAATTAAATAAATAAATAGCATCTTCCGTGGGCAACTTCATTCTGTTAATTTTGTGTCACGGTGCGCGCTCATCGTAAAATTTCACTTTCATCAATCTTTCATAATGCACCTAAAGAAGTATAACTTCAAAAAGGATTAAGAATATTTTAAATTTTTAACACAAAAGCATAGTCTAATATGACATAAGCATTTTGTTATAAAAAAACGTAGATGTTTTTTGGCGGAAGAAAAACTTATTTTTATTGTCATCTTGCACATTTATTTTTCCTCGTTCGTGTAAAACATAGTACTTTGTCTGCTTGTCATTATCATACAAAATAATGCACTGTCTCGTCGTAACAATAGACCGTACAAAACAATTTTATAACAGTTAAGTACGTGAGTAGATTTATAAGTTAAGAAATTAAGTTTTATTTTTTGCACATAAATTAACAAAAACTTTGACATTTGTAATATATAAAAATCAAGCATGTGTGCATCTGAAGCGTGTGTTTAATCGAGCCGATTGTAATGACATACTTTAGTAACACACACAAATACACATCCACACCCTACACCCATTCCATTTTTTGCCGTCATCATTTTAATTTAAAATTAATTTTGTATTATAGTTAAGTAGGTTGTAAGTTTTTCTAAACAATAAAAAAAATTAAGCTGAGTTTAACACACATGCTTAATTTTCACAAACACAAATACACACCCAACATGTATTTTTTTCTGGATATATTATTGTTAGGTCTGTAAACCTTATAATTGGCGTTTTGATTTATCTGTTTTAAGCTGTTTTCTAAACAAATACATATTGTTTGCTACATAATTCATCAATCTGTATTAATAATTATTATAAGTCATGAAAGCGTCGAACGGCAATCAATTTATCATAGAATGGCGATTATAATATTCCAGTATCAACATCATTTATAGCTCAATGCCTAGATGTAGAACATCTGTTTTAAGTCGGTAATCAGCATTCTCTAGCTGACACGTCGTCAATTGTTTATCGTCGAAGTAGAGTTAATGTTAATTGCACACAAAGAAAGAAAAATAATTAGTGTCCAGCCTCCAGGGACCAAACGATGCACGAGTTCAAAGTGCGCATAACTATGGTAAGACTTATAAAAATTCGTGCAGACATTTACAACTAAATTTGCAAACATACTCGTACGTGCTAATTCTGATACAATCTTGTATTTGCTGTTTTATATACAAAACTAGCAGACCGGCCAAGCGTTGCTGTGGCTAAGGTTTTTGTTATATTACATAGTAGCAAACTATTCAAGGGAATCGGTAGGAGAACACCAGTCATGGGGACCACCATGCTTTTTTGGTGGTAATGCCATTAAATTGTAGCTTATGTGAAGCGTTGGTACTTTCAACACAGCGCCATCTGTTAGAATTGTGACTATCAAATAATTAACAAATAATTTGCAATTAAATAATATTGCGGGTATAAATTGAGATGTAAGCTATCCTATCTTTTAAGTTAGATCAAACTGCACACGGTGTGCAAATTTGATTGATATCGGTTCGGTAGTTTGGGAGTCCATAGCGGACAAACAACGTGACAGTTGACACGTAGATAATAAATAAGAGAGATTTTTAGTGTAAGCTATGATTCAAATATATAATTTATAATTAACAAACATAATTGCATTATTCTCTCTGATAACGCTGTCATAAGTTATTATATTGTCAAGTAATCACACTAATTACCAATTAACTTATAACGATAATCAAATAATAACTTTTACTGTTGTTTCTAAATAATAATTAATTAAAACATATTTCGATTTGAGGCATTTAAATAAATTATATTCAAAGTAAATCTATTGATATCAATTAATAAACTAAACCGTCGAAGCCAAAATATCAGAACATATGAAAACATATGATCTGGCCTAGAACCAAACATTCTCAATTCTCAAAAAATCAGTTCTCAATAAACAATCATTTAAATAGTTTAATTTAGTGTAGTGATGACTCACTAAGACCGTCATCATAAGATCATCAACTTGCCTATTCACGAAACAGATAAAGAAATCTGAGCTCCAGAAATTTTTTTTTTAGACAATTCACACCAATTGACCGAGTCCTATGCTAAGCTGGTGAAGTTTGTGTTATGGGTACTAGACAACGGATATACATACATATTATAGACAGATAGACATATAAATACATATTTAAACTCCCAAGACCTAAGCACAACAACAAATGCTCATCACATCGATGTTCGTCTCAGCCGGGGATCGAACCCGGGACCCATGGATTTGCAGTCAGGGGTAGTAACCACTAGACCAATGATTCGTTAAAAGGTGTTTTTACATGTTATCCTAGTGGCAATTTCCGAAATGCTTGAAAGTCCAGTACTGGATTGAAACAGGCTTTTATAGCTGACCCCAACATCACAATGACTACTATCTCCTATAAACATAATTTATAAAAATACGGCAGCAATTGAGCAATGAAGTGTAAACCCTTTTGATGTTCATCGAGACATGTAATCAGTGTTGGCGATTCAACGATTTTCAGGGACAGGGCGTGACCACCAGTACAATGTATTTGATAAAAATGGTTTTATTAATATTGTTTTTATTGAATATGCGGCAAAAAGGCAGGAGGCTTACGGGATAAGGATCATCAGTGCTGGTTTGCTAAGTTTTTAGATCAGAACACTAGGATGGGCAGATGATTACAAAAATGCCTTAGTAAACTCTCAATTATAAAAAACTCAAATTAATCGACTAAAATTTAATAATAATACTTTAAGGAATAAATTTATATTTACGGCATACCCAATTAAAGTTACATCTATATATATAAAAGAAAGTCGTGTTTGTTACAACACTTATAACTCGAGAACGGCTGGACCGATGGCCATGGTTTTTGATTTGTTGGATTTGTTTCCGTCCCGAATAGCAGAATAAGCAATAAAATATCGGATAAGTTGTCGAATAACAATTAATAAATAAATAAATTTTACGAATGCAAAAACCATATGGTGCCATCTGTTGACAAAACTATGCATCATTTTACCTCGAATTTGTGTCAGTTCAAGAAATTCCGATCTTGAGGTGAATGAGGAGATGCATAACCATGCTTTGATCCTGATCAAAAGATGTTGGATATCAGAAAGTGCTTAACATGCAGTATCGCCATATTGACGCTAGAGAGAAGATGCCTAATGTGTAAAACTGCCATTCTTCTTTCGCAATGGCATGCAATAAAACATTTCTGTATTTGCAAAAGAGTTGTATTAATGTAATACTTAACATTAATGAAATCCTAAAATAAGTTAAATTAAAGTAACAACGATATTATAAGTTTGTAGGGCGGAACGAAGTTAGCCAGGTCAGCTAGTATAAATCTAAAAACAATTCGTGAGCATTTTATAAGCCTTGCGTGTGATAGAACCTTGTCACATTAACATCCAAATACAGATGCCAAACGTGAGTGACTTGTGTCAATAAATTATCGTAGTAATAAAGTACGTGATAGTGTATTATTGTAACGGTAAATACAATTAAAAATACATATATTTTGCGAAAAATATATGAGAATAAAAATAATAATGAAACTAGTGATAAAGCTATCTGAGCGGTGCTGGCGTGCATATCCTCTTTTATATGATTCACTAGCAAACTCGGCGAACTCCGTTTCGCCACCAGATGGCTTCGTTTTATGTAACATTTCGTTTGGTGATCCCGCTTCTGTTAAATTTTTTCCTGAATTTTCTTTGCTATAAACCTCACGGAGCCCGAGACCTTTCCAACGAATGCAAAACCGTGGAAATCGGTTCGTGCGTTCTTGAGCTATAGCGTCAGGAAGGAAAACCCGATTTATTTTTATATATAAGATAACTCCTACTCAAAGCGCTGTTGGTTGCTTATCTATTTTACTTCTTTACTAGTTAAATTTACATCATAATAATCATCCCAAAAATCCCGAATACAAAACGATTAGGATTTTTAAAAATTGCATAAACAAAAAAAAAAGCAAAAAAGTTTCAACGTTATATACAGCCTGATGGTTGCTTATTAAGTTATATATTTAACTAGTAGACTCGGCCAAGCGTTGCTGTGGCTAAGGTTTTTTTTTTTATATAACATAGGAGTAAACTATGCAAGAGAAACGGCAGGAGAACACCAATCCACCATGCTTTTTTGGTGGTTATGCCATTCAATTGTAGCTTATGTGAAACGTTGGTACTTTCAACACAGCGCCATCTGTTAGAATTGTGACTATCAAATAATAAACAAATATTTTGCAATAAAATAATATTGCGGGTATAAATTGAGATGTAAGCTATCCTATCTTTTAAGTTGGATCAAACTACACACGGTGTGCAAATTTGATTGATATCGGTTCGGTAGTTCAGGAGTCCATAGCGGACAAACAACGTGACACGTAATTTATATATATTAAGATTAAAAACCTATTGGCGTAGTACCAATAGGCATGTGACTTTAAGGTTCGTTTCGTTTAAGTTCCAAATCTCGACTGACCACTACAGAAGTACTGAATATTTTTATAAGCAACTGCTCTTCACTTCGTTTTAGCCTGTTGACGTCCACTGGACATAGTGCTCTCCCCTAAAGTACGACCGGTTCCCCGCGCTTTGCACCCAACTGCTTGTTAAACATTTTGTCTTAAGCCCGAATATCGAGTGCAGAATACGAAATTACACCCGTATCACCTCGATGTCCGCCGTTCCACAACTGAGCGTTTTTCAAGGCAATTTTTGCCGCGCACCACCACTATGTGGAACCAGCTGAACACTGAAGTATTTCCGAACCAATTCGACTTAGGGTCCTTCAAGAAAAGAGCGTACCAATTCTTAAAAGGCCGGCAACGCACTCGCGAGCCCTCTGGCATTGAGAGTGTCCATGGGCGGCGGTATCACTTAACATCAGGTGAGCCTCCTGCGCGTTTGCCCCCCGTTCTATAAAAAAAAACCCTAATAAATCTTTAGAAGATTAAAGAAACAAATGAAATTACATTGAAAATATTGGCATGAAATATTTATTTAAATAGTACGTTTGTCAATTTCTATAAAACAGATTATTTATCTATCAAATGAGTGTTTTATATAGCTCAGTGTCGAATTAAATTGCATCTCAATTCCTAGCTGCGACAAAAATAGATACCCCACAGGAGAAAGTTACAAATGATTTCGTTCACATTTTTGGGTCAAACGGTTTTCAAACATTTTAAATATTCGGGCCATTATGTCACCTTGGTCTGTCGCTGTGGTTTGTCATGTCATAATGTTAATCAACAGTGTGTTGTGCGAATTTAAAAAAATAAATATTGTTCTTAATTCTGTACATTTATTTTTTAAATTCCATTCGGTTTACATTGAGATCTAGATTTAATTGACATTTGTTAAAATCTTTTGGAAACCAACCTATGTTATTATTATATTAAATATCTTCAAGTCTTCAACTCAGGGATATAGGTGCGTATAGTAGCGTATACCACCTGGGGCCCGTGGCAAATCTTCGTTCGTGGCAATTCTTTTGATTTATGCTCGATATATATTATTGCTCGATAGACGAAAAATATGGCACAGAGCGCCCCACGCTTTTTCACAATAATACCAGTATTTTTTGTTCATTACCATTTTCAGCCTAAATTACGAATTATTTTTCACTTTTTAGTTTGACGTGCTTTAAAAGCGTGTTTGTAGTTTTTTTTAACTATATTTATTTTCCACTTTTTAGTCCTAGCAATACGTGTAGTCTCAATTTAATCGTATTGCTTTGCTACTTAAAAAAAATTTCATTGTTTTTTCGAGATAAACCTATGAAATTATTATAATGTCGCTGATTCTTTATAAGTATACAAAGTTTGAATTAAATCTATCCGTTTAAAGTGGGTCAACATCGAGTCCGAAGGAGTCGGTTACATACATACATACATACATACAGGTGAAGCTAATATAAAGCGTGTAAAATCGTCCCTATTCAGTTTAATTTTA
Source organism: Pieris napi (assembly GCF_905475465.1). Taxonomy (NCBI): domain Eukaryota; kingdom Metazoa; phylum Arthropoda; class Insecta; order Lepidoptera; family Pieridae; genus Pieris; species Pieris napi. The sequence continues at coordinate 5,060,883 of NC_062255.1, forward strand.
ATAAACTGTAAAATTTTCAGCGTACTCAACTACACATTGTATATGTCCCACTATTGGCCATAGGCCTCCTCTCTTAAGCGAGAGGGAATGGTCTGTAGTCCCAACGCTAGGCCAATGCGTTGGGCCCTCGTGGGTCGGGTTTGCCAGCCCTGCCACCCTATTGTTACGCCATTGGGTGCACATAACTAGAATTTACGAATTACAGTAGTTCTTGAATTTATTTGTTACGAGTAAGGAGTAAGTATTCCTTATTAAACGATTCAATCAGTATCTTTAGTAAAAAGTTTAAAACGTGTGAAAAAATCACATTTTTATCTACGATAAGATTAGGCAAATATGTCACGATACATAATCAGAAATTATCTTCGAACACTTAAGTAATGTAATAATAATGAGTAGAAACTGCTGACCACGTCTGGGGCTCAATAGTTAACGCACATCATAAACTATAGAAGCTGAGTTTGATCTCTGGCGAAAGCATAATAGTTCCAAGTAGAAGACGCAGTAGCTGATTACACTCCTTAAAATATAACACAGGGGGAAAAGTATTTATCACGCCCCATAATCATAATCCAAAAAGCAGTTTTGGCCTTCGGCTGAGGTAGTAGGGTCCGGCTGTGTTCCAATAGACTTTCTGTCTATGTGCGCATTTAACATTTGTTAGAACGGAGAAGGAAAACATCGTGAGGAAACCGGCTTCCCTTAGACCCAAAAAATCGACGGCGTGTGTCAGGCTGATCACCTATACAATATAAAATATAATACATATGTATATTATAAGTATAAAAAATAAATCAGTGGCGCTACAGCCTCTTTAGGTCTTGGCCTCAGATTTCTGAATCTGTTTCATGTTCAATTTTAAATCTTATAGACAAGTAGATGATAGTCCGCCAGTGCCTGACACACGCCATCGACTTTTTGGGTCTAAGGGTGAGATCTATAGTGCGCACTTGGACTTTGCTCAGACTTTACTTACGAAAAACACTAAGGTTAAACTATGATTTAGTATATTTATAGACATTTTAACGGTGAGATTAAGCTAAGCTCAAGCTAAGACAGAATTTGATGTTTCATTTCATGCAATACCTTCTTTATTATCCTTTAAAAAAGTAAAGAATGGTTATAGTTAAGTCTGAGCAAAGTCTAAGTGCGCTCTATAGATCTCACCCTAAGACATGTCGGTTTCCTCACGTTATTTTCGTTCACCGTTCGAGCAAATGTTAAATGCGCACATAGAAAGTCCATTGGTGCACAGCCGGGGATCGAACCTACGACCTCAGGTATGAGGCACGCTGAAGCCACTAGGCAAACACAAATATATAATACTTATTACTTTAATTAATAATAGTAAATAGTTTTGAATTATACTAACGAACAAATTATATGTAGAATACTAATAAAAACATGGGATCGGGCACATTTCCATCTCTCATACGCTTATTTATAATCTATTTTAAGTCTCAATCATGTCATTGTCAAATTTTATAGCAAATATATTTTGACAGTTCTTTTAATTCTTGTTCTTATTAGGAACTCTATTGAAACATGGCACTAACATTATAGTATGTACGTATATGCTACGGTAACGAGCTCTGGTAGTATCTAACTTTTTATTGACCTTTTGTGTCCATATTCGATGTGGTTCTTTCCATGGTGCTGGTGTCGCTTGGTACATAAACTCAATATAGAAGACAAGATCGTTATCACTATGTACCTATCTTTTCATAATATATATACGAACATGTATTATGTATTACCGCCACAAAGTAAAATGTATCCCTCGTATTTGTCACCGTAAAATTGTAAACACCGTTAGATTGTAATCTATCTCGCGAGATTATAAACTGTCGAAATATTGTGAACCTCAACGAACTGCTTACAATTTAACGTATTATTATTCGGTAGTTATATAAAATTGTTGGAAAGTAAAATTAATCTGTAATTGACCAAAGAAGTTTGAATGATAACTAAGTTAGTGTAGTACAATCTACCGAATAATAATACGTTAAATTGTAAGCAGTAAGCTGAGGTTCACAATCTTTCGACAGTTTATAATCTCGCGAGATAGATTACAATCTAACGGTGTTTACAATTTTACGTTAACATATTCATTACAACTTAGAGACAGTTTGACAGAACTTGTTCTGTACATAACAAGAGACATTTTATTTTGTGGCGGTAATATAAACCAATATTTCTTAGTTCAATGGAATTAGTGTTAGGTAAAGTAGCGTAAAATTGCCTACATATCACAAAGGATTCTTTTGTAATTTGCATAAGAAACGATTCGAGGCGAAGTCAATTCAGGCCACGGGTGTTTGCACTCTGCAGAATATTGTAATATTCTTGCACGTTTATTGATAACGTGTTCTGCTAAAGAAGTGCTAACTATAGTTAGTTGAGGTTATAACCTCAATTCTGTAGATTATTAATACTTCACGTAGTAGCCAGAGTATATATAATTATACCAAAACAGTATATATATATTTTTTTAAATGTCTTCTAGATAATTCCCCGACTATGTAGCCGTCGGAGGTATTCAAACTCAAAACTCAAACTCAAAATATCTTTATTCATGTAGGTAAACGAGTACACTTATAAATTGTCAAGTAAAATTAATTGTAAATTTACATTTACTACCAATTCGCAAGTCAAGGGCGTAGAGCGGGTAAGAAGAACTGGCAAGAAACTTTCCGCCACTCTTTTTAATCGCCAAGTATTAATTAGATTACGTAAATGGTATTGGTAACCCTAATGATTAAACACTACTACCTATTTCTTTTAACAACTTTTGGTATGACCCTTATAGCAAATCCCAAAAAGATGCCTCTTAACCTAATATTGAATATTATTTCCTTTAAATTAGTCTCTGTTTTATGCCCGAAATATAACAGTATATTTTTATAATAGTTACAAAGTTTCTCACTGACCACGATTTCTGAAACTCTAAAGGTAGAGTCATGTAAATGTCGCGATCTTTAGCAATTTTATTAAAATATATTATGTATTTATTTCTACTTTATAAACAAACTCATTGGTCTAGTGGTTAGTACCCCTGACTGCGAATCCATGGGTCCCGGGTTCGATCCCCGGCTGAGACAAACATCGATGTGATGAGCATTTCGTGTTGTGCTTAGGTCTTGGGTGTTTAAATATGTATTTATATGTCTATCTATCTATAATATGTATGTATATCCGTTGCCTAGTACCCATAACACAAGCTTCACCAGCTTAGCATGGGACTAGGTCAATTGGTGTGAATTGTCAAAAAAATAAAAATTAGACAAATTATAACTAATCTAGCAGCCCTACGCTATTTTAAAATTAGAATTGAACCAACTATGGATATTTTTAACACGCTTTGAGGAAAGAAAAATTCTTTTAACAACCAAAGATTACAGAAAATTTACTTTAAGTAAATAGAGCTGAATAATATTTATTCGTGTAAGGCATTTATGCCAGTTCAAGTCATAACGGGTTGTTCTAAATGCGGGTAGATGTTTTGAATGCGTTTTGCGACATTAGTTTTAACTGTTCATAGTACGAATTAGCACTTTCTTTTTGTATCGCGTCGTCGTCCTGTTAGATTCGAAAGTTAAACCTCTGCGCATCACATTAAATATTTAAATTATTTAGTTTACGTAATAATAATTATCTATGGTCACTTTTAAACTATGTTTATTGGTTCAAGGTCACTTGATAGTTTGAAGACAAATAAATTAATGTCGTTCCACAATTGACCGTTAAGGCAAATTTTGCCGCGCATCACCACTATGTGGAACCAGCTGCCCACTGAGGTATTTCAGAACCCAAGCACCCCTCCCTTATATAAAACAAACGAAGATGGCAACACCTCATCTGTCCTCTACAAAATTGATACATAAATCTAAACACACTATATAATACATATACTAATGAACACCCAGGTTTAATAAGTTGCCTCTCGATTGACTTACCTAATGTGTAACTCAGATGTTCTCTAGGAGAAATCCTAGGTTCGATTACCTGTATATCAATGCTTTCGAATTGGCACAGAAACGACAAACGAGGAATGTTGCCTATCATTATAGAGATTTCAAACAAATAAAACATAATTTTAATTTTAATTACAGAGAAACTATTGGACCTTAACCATTGCGACATTACTCAAAAAACTTATTCATATTAATTCTCAATGTAAATTGTCTATTAGATTTATTACATAGGAATTGTCAATTGTCCAAAGTAACAACGTAGTTATACCATCAACTGAGGTTTGTAACGTAATAATGTAACCTTGTGTTACCGCAGTTGTATTATTTTTCAATCATTTGAGATTATTATCTCTACTGTTGCGTGATCAACGGCTGAGGTACACAATTTATAGTTGCTATATTAAGATTTATATTCAAAATAATTAGTTATATTAATGATAAAATTATTTAAAAAAAAAGTCAAAAACATTTATTCATATAGGTAACGTACAATGTACACTTATGAACGTCAAAAAAGAAATATACATTAAATGCTTTTAATTTTACATTTACTGCCAGTTCTCAAATCAAGGGCGCGGGAAGAGAAGAACTGGCAATAAACTCTCCGCCACTCTTTTTAATCGCCAAGTTTTTTTTTTACACAACGTTTGTAAGGAGCTGCAACTATTACACCATGTTCCACATGACATCTTAAGTAATAAATAATAAAAAAATTCTAATATATATTGACGACTCATTGGTCTAGTGGTTAGTACCCCTGACTGCGAATCCATGGGTCCCGGGTTCGATCCCCGGCTTAGGTTGTGCTTAGGTCTTGGGTGTTTAAATATGTATTTATATGTCTATCTATCTATAATATGTATGTATATCCGTTGCCTAGTACCCATAACACAAGCTTCACCAGCTTAGCATGGGACTCGGTCAATTGGTGTGAATTGTCTTTAAAAAAAAAAATATATATATATAAATTACGTGTCACGTTGTTTGTCCGCTATGGACTCCTTAACTACCGAACCGATATCAATCAAATTTGCACACCGTGTGTAGTTTGATCCAACTTAAAAGATAGGATAGCTTACATCTCAATTTATACCCTATTATTATTTGATAGTCACAATTCTAACAGATGGCGCTGTGTTGAAAGTACCAACGTTTCACATAAGCTACAATTTAATGGCATAACCACCAAAAAGCATGGTGGATTGGTGTTCTCCTGCCGTTTCTCTTGAATAGTTTACTACTATGTAATATAACAAAAATCTTAGCCACAGCAACGCTTGGCCGAATCGACTAGTTTCTTATAAATAAAGATTTGTCCTCTATCACTATTTCGGGTTTTAGGTAAAATATATTAAAAAAACCAGAGCCGCTACAACTTTTAAGGTTTGGACCTTAGCTTTCTGTATCTGTTTCGTGAATAGACAAGTAGGTGACCAGCCTTCTGTTGGCACATGCCGTCGACTTTTTGGGTTAAGGTTTCCTTACGATGTTTTCCTTCACCGTACGAGCGACTGTTACGCGCACATTGATTGTCAGGAATGAGAGTCGAATGCTGACGCCACTAGGCCAACACTGCTTGATGTAACATTTAGGGACTGATTCTCTTTAGTTTTAATAACATCTTACTTTTAAATACTATATACAAGGAAATTACCAGCCATCCAAAATTACCAGTCCTTCAAAAGAGCGTAACAATTCTTAAAAGGCTGGCAACCCACTTGCGAGCCCTCTGGCAATGTGAGTGTCTATGGGGGCGGTATCACTTAACATCGCTACTTAAAAAAATAGCGAGAAACATTTGATTTATCGAATCTTTATTCTTCGAATGGTAATAAAATGATTTGTTAAATACTATCAGTATTACCCTAAACTATATAACTATACCTAAAGTATAAAGTAATTTTTAGTCAAGTATAATGGTAATTAGCTGTAGCGATTTAATAGCGTCGAAAATAAATATTAACGACAGTCATATTTTCATGGTCAGCAAATGACGGCCGTGGTTGTATGACAAATAATAACTATTTTACTATCGTAATAGTAACAAATAAATTTAAGCCAATCGAGAAACTTTCCGTAAACATCTTGACTATATAGATTATAAACACTTTACACTATAAAAGATCTTCTAATATATGATAAAATTCTCGTGTTACAATGTTCGTTCCCATACTCCTCCGAAACGGCTCGACCGATTCTTATGTAATTTTGAACAGTCTCTGGGGTAACATAGCAAAATGTTCCATGTTGGTATGTACTAAAAAGGTAGGCTAGGGATTAAGGAGTAACTAAGTTCTCGAGGGCATCTAGTAATTAAATAAATGTAAATGTCAAAAACTAAATCTAATTATTTTTTTGTGTAAGTTGAAGCGTTGAAGTATTAAGCATTTTAAAACGAGTTTAAAGACTAACTTTTGATGGGTTAAAGGAAAGACATGGGTCTTTGACTAAGTCATGTAACTCAGATAATGTAAGAGAACAAGTTTCTCATGCGAATAATCAAACAATTAGGCTTTTGCCTTTTCATTATTTAAGATTAATTCACAGAACAGATTTTGTTTCATAACGTACGTATAAAATTGTAATGAATCCTATACATTTATTTGTATGGTTTAAATTTTTATGATCATATAATTACTTGAAATTCAAAGCGAAACAATACAATTATTTAAATTCGTATAGTAAAAGAAATCGGTCCAGCGACGCAGGTTTTTAAAGCCAAATTGTATGTGTCAATTGCAACAAATCACGTCTAGAATCTTGATAATGCGATAACGAAATTATTATAATAATAGTTTTACACTTATGTAGAGAGCACGTCCTTTCTCACTTCGTGAGGTAATCAGTTTTATCTTAATTACTGTATTATCTGTATTCTTTTTGACGTAGTATTTTGCCTGCATTGTCTATGGTTTTGCTAATGACAATCACAGATTAGAGTACTATTTTTAAATCTAAACACCGAATGCAGTGTTGTATCTATAACAAAAGTCTGTAATTATCGTTTTATTTACTTTCAAAATTTTAATTGATTGAATTTCGATAGATATAACATTAATTTAAGTAATTATTGTCTAAGGAACTATGAGCTATCACTTATTCTATAAATAGGAAAACCATTTATACGTAAAACAATTTAAAAAAAAAAGGGTGCGTGTATTTATGTACGCGCGTAAAAAGTTATACTTCTTTGGCATTATTAAACATAGTTTTTAATTGCATGCAAATAATTAATTACAATTAAATAATCAAAGACGTCAGAAATCAGTAATCAGAAAAGGAGTCATTATAGTCAATAAAGTTCAGTTTACATTTGAAAAATAAATAAATATTTATTATTATTCTCTTACATTAAGTGTAACATAAATTCGATTATTATTCGAATGTTGTTTTTAAATTATGTCCAATGCCGTAGCATCTTCCGTGGGCAACTTCATTCCGTTAATTTTGTGTCACGGTGCGCGCGCATCGTAAAATTTCACTCTCATCAATTTTTCATAACGCGCCTAAAGAAGTATAACTTTTTGAATTATGTAGCATATAATTTAAGCAAGAATAATATATATAACATTACATTCACAGTAGTACAACAAAATGTATGGCGCCAAACTGACCTCATCATCGTTTGTGCTAAAAGTAAAAAGGTGTCACAGATAAGTAAGAATTGTAATAGACCATAGAGTCCATAGTTATTTAAAGCTATAAAACAGTTATTCATTTGATTAGTGGTAATTAAGTATTGTGAAAGACATTGTACTTTCTATATGCACTTATTAATTTGACACAGAGGTTAAAGACACATTAGGGCACTACGTAATATATCTGAATGAAACTACGCTTTGTATTAGCATACAGAGATGTACCATAAAGCGTTCAGTCACGGGAAATGATCTCATATTGTAATCTGTCATTATGTGTAACCAATTATCCGCAGATTGCTGTCATACTAAAAACATACACCTTGCTTAGTTAGCTTGTTGATAGTTTGTAACTTGAACACAATGTTGTGACTTTGACATACTTTTATGACGTTTTTATATTATGCCGCTTTTTGTAATTTTTTTGCGTGATGTTAATTGTTCTGAAAATTAAAATGAGACTTCTTTAATTATTTCGTAAGTTTTTTTAATGTGTAGTATTCGTGTAAACCACAGACAATATTTGTTTGGGTAAATATTCATGTCTATGTTTTGTTGGACGTTGAATTTACCAACAAAAGTACAAAAATATGAATGATTTCTATATTCCCACAGAAATTGGTAGATTTACGCTTTAGCTCACTGAATCGCAGTATTGTTTGGTTTTTTATTAGTTTTCGCACAATGACAGTACAATACACCAATCTTAATGCACAGATTATTAAATAGTACAGATGATAATGATCCGTATATGCATGGGATTATAGCTATTATTCTGTGAATACATTTAGTTAAAGTGAATCTTTTGTTCTCATTACGTAAAATTTTACGGAACAACGATTGAACAATGGTTATCAAGGTGTTATTTTGTCGTAATAAAGTAGTTTTTAATAACTGCATTATAAACGTTTGTTAGCTAAGCGTAAAATCTGTGTTTAGCGTAGACTAAATATGTAACATATGTATAAGAACTAATATTAATATAATCTTACACCCCTTTTCTTGTCTTGAATTTTGGCAAATGTTTGTTCGTTCTGTCGTTTGTACGACCGAAGATAGGTTGCCGGTTTCCTAGACGTTTTCCTTCAACGTAAGCATGTGTTTATATAGTATAGAATATGAACTCACGACCTTATTACTACTAAACTAAGCCAACAGTGAAACAAAAAATGATGTCATAAAACGGTAATAAAGAACAAAAATAATTAAAGTTAGAATTTAATGTTTTAGTAATTCCGCTGACCTAGTAAACGACTTGAAACAAATTAACATCTTAGTCATCTACATAATATTATCACTCTTTATATTGTACATTACATAGTGAAATATACATTTAATGCTGGCCGTACACAAGTATTGCTTCCGTTTGTCAAAAACGTATTAGATTTCGACATACGGATGTCATAGTTCGCATGTGACAACTGTAAACCTTAACCATAGAGCTCAAGTGCGCAGATTTCTGATAAAAAAATAACCTATTAGTTGGTATTGACACTCCCTAAGAACTCTAATGACGTTTAGGTCGCAGGACTGGACAAGTACTCTGTTACTTTAATTAGACTTATAGATATCGATGCTTTTATATGAAATTTCAATAACCGCGTTTGTCACAACAAAAAGTCAACATTGAAGTAAACATTTCAATCGTTATAGCTATTGGTAAAGTAAAGTAAAAGTAAAAAATCATTTAATCATGTAGGTAACATAATATACACTTATGACTCGTCAATAAAGAAATACATTTTAATACTTCTAATTTTACATTTACTGCCAGTTCTCAAATCAAGTGCGTAGAACGGAAGAGAAGAACTGGCAATAAACTCTCCGCCACTCTTTTAAATTTTTTACACAACGTTTGTAAGGATCTGCAACCATTAGACCATGTTCCACATGACATATCAAGTAATGAATAATAATAAATTTAAAAAAAAAGTACTTGGAGATTTAAAAAAAAGTCTTTTGAGTTAGAGAGTACCGGAACAGCTTTGTGTCACCCAAGGTGTTTAGAACACTAAGTCTTCCGCCTAAGTCTAAATAGCCTCTGAAACTACTCGAAAATAAATAATAAATTGTATAATATTAAATCCTTTTTGGTTATGACAGTACGATATGCATTTCCGTGTTCCACTTGATTATTTAGTTTTTGCATTTGAATGAGTCAACGGCTTTCGTAAAATAAATAATGTTATTACTTGTTTATTTATTTCACTCTTCTTTGTATACATCAGTACAAGTTATAACAATTAAATGATAAGCAGTATAAGGGCCGGCCTCTTCGCTTTCGAACGAAGGCGAAAATAAAAATAAATAATGTGAGTGCAAGAAGTACCAAACTGCATATCATATGCTAAAAAACTGTAATTTGTGTATTAAATATAAATAAAATTTATTAAAATAATTTAATTAAGGCTCAATTACATATTACTACATACAATTTGTAAAATGCGTAAAATCATTTTGTGTTATTTTAACCCCAAATGTATTTTGTTTCGGCATTTTCGAAGTCACATAAAATAACAGTCTATGCAGAGAGAACAATAATAAATGAACTACCCGGTCAGTTATTAGATAGTACTTATTTTTATATGCATCTGTTTATATACGTTTATACGCTTCTGACAAGTCTGCTATTGTAACATTAATACAAAGCACTGAGAATTGGAAATGTTAATTGTATTATTCTGTAAAATAAATGTTTAAAAAAAGCTAGTACTCTCTTGTCTCTTTCTATTGTCTTTATGCTGTAATGAAAAGAGATAGATTATTTTAGTTAGAATGTACAAATCAAATATTTATATGAAATAACAGTCTATTTAATTAAGAAATGTTAATATGTTGTAGAATCTCTTAGATATAGCACGTGTTATAAGGCAAATAGAAAATTCTCGTGTATTTGCGCAATGGAATTGAGAATTTTTCAATTTCATGCTAATACTAAACTTTACTGTAACTTTCTACTCTGGGGTATTCGCCAATTCCTTTTCATAATTCTGAAAAAAAAACAACAAAACTTAAAAGGCCGGGAACGCACTCGCGAGTCCTCTGGGAATGATAGTGTCCATGGGCGGTGATCCCGTTTGTTTATAAAATAGGGGTTCCAGTTTTAACTAAAGTAATCATTTTCGTTTATGGTATACAGAGAGATCAGTGCTTCAAGACTAAAAATAATATTATGTTGCCATGGTTACGATGTTACCGCGTCAAATTAGACTGAACGGCCTTGATAGCTCAGCTCGGGCTGTTTTGGCAAGCGTAGCTCATCCAGAATGGGCTTTTCCCGCGACTAGCGCACGGGCGTCTGCTGGGAGATTCCGCGAATTCATCTTCTAAATCAATACAATTATTATTCAATAATGACAATTTAATTATTATTCAATATTTATTATTCCATTTTTTTTTTATGTAATAGGAGGCAAACGGGCAGGAGGCTCACCTGATGTTAAGTGATACCGCCGCCCATGGACACTCACAAATTAAAAAAAATTAGTGTATTCAATCGTAAAATTATGAATGACGCAATTACAAAACATTCAATAACTCATAGAAATCGTTACGCTCCACATTTGTCAATTGGGGTCAATACCGATTTTTTTTCTGTTATCCAAGTCTGATAATGCTGTGTAAACAGTCCTGCGATTGCGTGAAAGAATTTCTACATTTCCTTGACTAATAGCGTGATAACACGTTACTTCACGTTCTATTTCTACGGAAAACATAAGTTCCTGGTACAAAAAGCTTGATGAACATAAACTAATTAGCACAAAATATTAAAAAAATGAATTTTCTGAGCGATTTAAAGGTACGGCGTCGAAATTATAAGCTAAATATATAATATTATAAGCTAAATATATAATATTATAAGGCTTAGCATGGTCACAAGTCAAATTCAATACATTTTTCACATACCTCCCGTTAAGTTTGGTGTCTGACATGTCTAAGCGTAATTTGGTTTTCACTTTTTCATTTAGAATTTTTACCCATGATCATTCTACCATATTGACAACTGAAAAACGTTTTAAATGTCCCCGTGCATAAGAATAGATTTTTGTCAATATAAAATTATAATTACAGATTATTAATTATAAATATTTAACGATGAATTATCTAATAATACTAAAACGTAATCATTTTAATCTATGCTGGTATGTAAAAATCCTATTCTAATTGTCTGCACTCATGCAATTGATACGGGCTAATGATATTAAACATCGCACGTAAAATGGTACCTATACAGGTAATTTTTTTAATATAATTTCAAGATTGCAACTCGCGAAAATAATCTGTGCATTTTTTATCTGTTTACGGCCGTCACACCTACGTCGGTTCATGTGGGTCACCCAGATGCAACATACAAGTGGATTAACCTTTTGTGTGGAATCACTGTATGTAAAGTAGAACATGTAGGAGTGATATCCTTTAATAGATGCCACTTTCAAACCGCTTCTGCGTCACCGATATAGTTAACCGAATTATTGAACTAACTGTTAAATATACAAGAAAACAGTCTTAAAATAGCGTTCGGGGACCGTATCATTTTTATTCACTCTGAGCTCGACTGACGAATTTGACATTTTAAAAACCATTTCAGATTATATATTAGTGAATATAGAACCTATACAAATTGTTATTTTAAATTCCAATTTCAAAAACCCGCCAAAACGCACCTGTAGACAAGATGGCACCAGTCCATTTGACGTGCCTTGCCTGCAAACACGTAAACGTCAAGTTTTTACGGGTCATTCTTAAATGACATGTTACATTTCTATCAAAATCAGTCTCCGATATTAAACTCCATTAACAGTATGAGGATTAGTTAGACATTATTTACAAGGATTCTACGGTATCTTCAATTGGACTAATCTCTGACCGATTTCATGTGGCTGACGTATCAATCAAATTAATAATTATTTACAAATTATTCTCCTATAACTCTTTTTAAAACCATGTTTCATACGGACTACTCTCGATAGCATGTTTTTCATACTGTCTATTAGGCTGTTCAATAAAATTTACTAAAAATGTATATCAATCTAATTGGATTGGCCAATGAAGGTCTTCACGGCCCAAAGCTTATTAGATATATTTAATCACAATAACTAATTTAGACTATTACGTACTAGATGTACGTAATATACACAAATATAGCACATAAATACCTGTGAATTAAATGTATACACACTGATAATCTATAATCTCAGAGGTTCTATTTATATAAAACTTAAAAAAATCTTCCTCATACTGGTAACATTTAAAACAAATGTTTGTAACATTGTTAAGGATATTTATAATGCGTGTCTTTTCGAAATGCCGGAAGTTTGAAACATCACAAAAGGGAAAATTTGTAAAAGTACGACCTTAACAACTTTCTTATATAAACAAATGAAGGTAATTTATATTATATGTTATATATTTTAATGCATCGTGCTAAAGATTTAAACTTATATTATAAAAGCGTATGTTTGAACGCAGTAATCTCAGGAACAACTACGGCGGTACTCTGTAACTTTCATGATAAGTGTCCCGTTATTTTACAATTTCGATCTCTCAATATCAAAAAAAAAAACACAATCCTGTCCAAACAGGTGACCTTAGGTCAACAAGAATGCATATTTCGACTATGTGTTTGCGTGTTGTTCCCACGAGAAAGTAAGTGAGTGCTCCTATTTCACCATGCCTTCTGATAGAGGACAAATCTTTGTTTTTAATTTATGTTATTATTATTAATTACTTAAAATGTACTTACGTCACATGGGACATGGTGTAATGGTTGCAGCTCCTTACAAACATTTTGTAAAACAAAAAAATGGCGATTAAAAAGAGTGGCGGAGAGTTTATTGCTAGTTCTTCTCTCCAGTTCTACGCCCTTGATTTGAGAACTGGCAGTAAATGTAAAATTAGAAGCATTAATATGTATTTCTTTACTGACAAGTCATAAGTGTAATTATGTTACCTATGTGATTAAATGTTTTTTTTTTTATATCCAACAAAAAATGTGTGAAGAGGAGTAATTTTGGATACGAAATCAAAATGAAGGTAGCCATCATGCTGGCAAAATAAACATGGAAGTGCAACTTAAATAAAATAAAGAGATAAAGTTTGCGAGGAAATCTCTGGATCTACTGAACCGATTTTGACAATTCTTGTACCAATAGAAAGCACTATTGGTTATATAGTTATAATCAAAATGATATATATTAAAATATGGCTGCGGCTGCCTAATGATGACTAAGAGATATATAAGATTGACTTCTAGTGACAGCATATAGAACTTTTATATGGCAAAACAACGTTTACCGGGTCAGCTAATCTAATAAACATAATACATATATAGTTTAGTATATAAGTAGAGTTAAATTTTTATAGTATTTTTATTAGAACTGATAGAATAATAAATCCATTAAAGCAACCTTTATGGGTTTTAGCAACATCTGTATGATTGATATTTTTTATATAAGAACTGACTGAACAACCTGACAAATTTTGAGTGAATTATTTGTTAAAAAACGCTGGTTTAGATTCTAACCTTGCCTTCTATTTGATTCCAATAGTTGTCATTCAAGGTTGTTTTTATCAAGTTCACTTCACATTTCAAATAATTCTAATCCATTGCGTACTCGACCATTAAATTATTTAAAATGACAAATATAGTGGCGTGGCGCTACAACCATATATGGCTGCAGATTGCATCCGTGTTTTTAATCATTTTTATGAACCTTCCAGGGTTGACAAATGTTTCCGCCGCTTTCTCATGATGCCTTCACTGAAGAAGCAAGTGTTAAGCACAACCTCATAAACCAACTAACACTGCTGCTGCATACGAGTATATCTATTTAAAATGACTTACATAAAAATTGAGGTCATTGAACTTTTTTTGGCATCCTATTTTCCTATGGTGAACTGAATATTGATTTTATTATGTTATATTTAATAATATTATTATATATAATATAATATCGAAAATCAGAATTTTCTCTAATGCAATGTTTTATTAGGTAATATAATTTCCTAAGTATGTCATAATCTCAATCGAAATCATGTTAATATTAACATATTATGTAATGCGGATGTTAGACATAAATCTATTACAAACTTGCAATACAAACTAGTTCTGTGTGTTTACGTATGGCCCGTGCGACATCGTAAACGGGAAATAAAGGGAAGCGAGCTAAAAAGATAACGTTCCACATTTTCGGTAGTTTTTTAAAACAATTATTAAAGTGATTAAAATTTTCTATTTCAGTTAGAAAAGATTTCTGTTTCTATTTCTTAAACCAATGATTATGACGCAAAAAAGTTTTGAGTCCATAATCAACTTCATCTTTTATATTTGGCTTAAAGGATTAAAAAAAAAAAGGTTGCGTGTACTTATGTAGGCGCGTAAGAAGTTATACTTCTTTGGCTTTCTTTATTTTTTTTTAATATAATCAATTAATAATTAATATGTAACGTAAACAATTTAATAATATTTAATATTTAGTATATTATTCAATTATTAATTAATATTAATAACAATTATTATTATTATTATTTATTATTTTATTATATTATTAATTCAATTTAATAACTTGGTATGTTTCATAATCTTTTAACTAAGTAACAATAGGTCTTTGTGACAAAACATTGCTAATATAAATTTCTTTGAAAAAATAATTAAAACTCCTTTATTTGTTTAAAAGGTAAATGACAAATGTCATTAATCATTCAAAATTTGCTATCTTCGAACTTCACGCATATTCTATTTCTTTTTGCTTGTAGATTGTCTTATTCCCATCTCGCTCGCGCACGCTATAATCACACTGCCAACTTTGTGTCACGGTGCGCGCGCAATCGTAAAATTTCACTCTCATCAATTTTTCATAACGCGCCTAAAGAAGTAAAACTTCAAAAATCCTATATAAAGGAAACGCTAAATGGTTTAACATAAAATATAGCGACAGCGGAACTTTTGTTAGTTTAAATGTACGCTATTACCCTGAAGATATCTGCACTGATTTGGGTTCTATGTAACCCATAAATTGGTAAAAAAATTTAAATGATTGAATAATTTATAAACTAATATCTCCTTGCCCTCTAAATATAAATTAGTAATATTAGCCTAACCTTGTATAAGAATAAAATTAGAGTTTCAAGGCATTTAATATACATAATTTCAATACATTTTCGTAATTATACACATGCAATCTTTACGTACCGTTCTATAACGTATACGTAATTGACAAGTTATACACGATAAGTTTCCGCTTGATTAGACAATATATTGTTAGCCTAAGTATATAATCATTAATTGCTTGGATTTATCCCCGTTGTCTAGTCGCGCGAGCCGAAATGATTACATCGTACCAACTTGGTATCATCATGGCACGTGGTAGCGGTTTCGTAACTATAACGTGGGGAAGTTCAATTCCCAGTTTGCTTAATACTTATTAAATCCTGCTCTGGTGGGTTGTAAAGACCTGACTGATCCGTTACTAATATTTCACAGGTTAAAGTCGGAAACCAAATAAGTTAATTGCTCCAGCAACCCTAAGCTTTTACTTCAGAAATTTTCACGCGTGTGTACCAACATTTACGTTACGTTACTAAGTTTTCTAAAACCGGAAAAATACGGACATTTAAAATCCTTAGAAGGGAATGAAGGTCTCTTTCAGGTTTCATAATGTTCTGATACAAAAGTGAACATATTGTTTAATCATCGTCGAAGAACGTGTGATTTTTTGTCTATGTTCAAGCATAGTTTAACTAGTTTGGTAAGACTAAAAACAATCAATTTGTCACTTAAAAATTGATTAGGAATCTGTCCCACTTTCAGATATTGTTTTGTCGATTCGATAATTGATGCGTAATCGATAGCTTTAATTGGGGTTTAATGTGTCATTTGAACCGGTTTAAATTAGCGTTATCACTCTGAACAATTGTTACCTCCTTTTGAATTTAAACACATTTCCGTGTACTGTGAGATTATCGTAAGTAACAAATTTTTGTATATACACCTTGGGATTCATGAACATTGAACATTTTCCTAATAAAAGCACGCACTTTTGTTACATTAATTCAAAATACCTGCCTTCACAAGGTTCATAAAACTTGGATCTTAATTTGCCATAGGCGCTATGTTAGCCGTCAGATTGAACTTGCGTTTTTAACTTGCTGCCCACAACACAGGGAATCCTAGTGTGGCTATTGCTTATTATAAATATCCTGTATATTGTGTCTAATAACGTTTTTTCTTTCTTTCTTTTCTTAACCCCATTCGAACCCAGCTTTCAACCAATAGATTTTCCTTTCTATATGCAGAAGATAAGGAGAATAATCGCAAGGAAACTAGCATGTCTTAGGTCTATTTATCGAGGCATGTATGTGGCAGGCAAAGAAGCTGTTGTACTTGTCTCTAAAGAAAAATAGATCGAGTACCTAATCTAGGATGTAAAAGTAGGATTGTTGCTGACGGATTCTAAATGAAAGTTATTCGAAAATTATCGTCGAACGTGTCTTGAAATATAGGACTCACATACAAAGGAACATTTGTTTTTAGACCGAAACAACTAATTAAATTAAACTAAAATGGCAACACTTAAACAATCAGTAAAGCCGTCCAATTGATTTCTATTGTGCCATACAAGTCATTGTGCGTCATTTTGTGAGGCTAATAAAAATACAAGGCAAGTCTACTGTCAATGGTATGGAAAAGTTGAGTAATACAAATTTGACAATGCTATCGGCTGAATTTTTGGGCGTCTCTTATCAATAACACGTGATGAATGCGTTTTTTTGTTCTGGGTACTAAACATAATTGATGACACTGTTGCAAGCATCATTAGGCAGTTAGGAGCACCTTTTTTTATTGTTTTTTATTTTTAAGCTTAGGTTTCCTAGAAAAGCGGTGCCTTTATCTAACGGCCGTAATGTAAAGTTGGGTGACGTCACTCATACGTTGTCTATAAATAACATCGGAGTAGGTTTTCTAGAGAACGTTGAGTGTCACCATAACGTCAAATAGCGGTGCTGTCATTTGCATGACGGCCGTCATAGCGGTGATAAACGGTAGTTCAACGTTTTTCGCGTGTAGCGGTGCCCATATTTAATTAGTACAATGAGTGGAAACTTGGACGAGCGAAAATGATTGTATTATGTTAAAAAGTAAAGATGGCCGTTATTAACAACCGTAAAATGACGGTAGTTAGTTGACGGCACCGCTTTTCTAGGAAACCTAAGCTTTAGTGGCTAAAAAAATTTAATTTCGTAAAACATATCAATGTCATAATTTTTAGATTTTAATAGTTAAACATTATTGTAACAAAACCTTACGAAAAATTAGGGACAGCACTCGAGAATTACCGTGCCCAAAAAGAAGTGTAGATTTTACTTAAATTGATTATACACTTATGTAGTTATTGTTCATATAGACGTCATCTTAGCCAAGTTAAGCTTAATTCTTAACTATACACAAGACATATGATACGAGCACATTCTCTTGGGAAAAAAAACATTGAACTATTTGCGAAACAATTTTCCTGCCCTGTCATTATCAGCTATACAATATTACTTTAACAAGTAAGAAAAATAAAACTGCAAATTACTAGCCTAGGGATAAATTGCGTTTTCAACTTTTTGGAACTCACGCGACAAAAAATTGCAGTACTAGAAATCTCGAAAGAGATAGAATGAGGATAAACATACAACATTGGAAATTATTAGTTATTTATTGATTTTTTTATATAATTTTAGAGGGCTTCTGATGTATTAGGAATTTGATTCCGTAATTTATAACTGTAACTGAATCATTGAAATCAAATAGATCGCAAGTTTAGAAACAAAACCAGCGTTTAAACAAAATAATTCACTCAAAATGTGTGAGGTTGTTAGCTCACCTTCTTACATATAAGGAAAAATTATCAAAGAAACAGAAGTTGCTAAACCCATAGGCAGGCCTAATCGTTTTTTATTGTTCATTGATTTTTCTTTAACTCTAATAGGTACTGATGTATTAGGAATTTAGATTTAGTAACTTATAAATGTAAAGTTAGCAAGCATTAAGTATCGATTTTAGACTAACTATTAATTTTGAGTAACAACTATAATAATATTCAATAAATCAACTCATAAATTGAAATTTATGTAAACCATAAATGCCATTCAATTTGAATCTATATTTAACAAGTCATTGATCCCTTATCTCTAAGGAATTTCTTCAATAAGAGAGCTTTGGTATGCGTGTGCATTCTGCAATAAGTCATAACATAGACTCATAATGAAATTCCTACGGCATTTGCAGTAAACATATTTTTTCCATAAAACCTCTTCCTCCTCTTCTACCAGTTATCTATTCTTTTTTAATATATTTGGAAGTTTAATTTTAGAACATTTAATTTCGGTTAAAGCTTTAGGAGGCGTTCAAGGCCGCGTCTCCTTTCTATAAGGATCTATATCCTATACCAGTATAGCCTAGAAATGCCTACACAGCCTGCGAATACCTGAGGCGGGTCCCAACAGGTTTGTTGGACTTGAATGATACATACGTATACATATAGAACTGTGATTCATGAGCTGACAGTCAAAATTACAAAATTATTTAACAGTGGAACTATGGAATGTTATAAAATTTTATATATAAAAATAAATCAGTGGCGCTACAACCTCTTTTGGTTTGGGCCTCAGATTTCTGACTCTGTTTCTGACATTTTTAAATCTAATAGGCAAGTAGGTGATCAGCTTCCAGTGCCTGACAGTTGACACACGCCGTCAAGTTTGGGTCTAAGACATGTCGGTTTCCTCACGATGTTTTCCTTCACCGTTCGAGCTAATATTAAATGCGAAAATATCACAGCTGGTGATCGAACCTACGACAAACACTGCACTAATTTTATATATAGTTATCAAAATGTTAAGGAAAATGATTCAAGGTTAATTTGAATAACTCCACCGGCCAAACATAGTGTATAGAATACTAGTATACTAACATAACAGTGCCTATGATACCTGGAAATGGGAGACGCATGTGATTCATTGAAACGGAACGGTCATTGTGGACTGTTGATTACTCAACCTCCATATTTTATACATATTATACATCATATGATAAGAATTTCATTGTTTTGTTTATACAGAAAACAAAAGTGAACGAAATTTTGTTTCCATTAGTAAAATAATCCTCAACAAATGAAATCCAAGCAACTGGAAAAGGCGCAGTTGATATCTCTATACCTATGTATAAAATTCTCGTGTCACAATGTTCGATCCCATAGTCCTCCGAAACGGCTCGACCGATTCTTATGAATGTTTTTATGCATATTCAGTAAGTCTGAGAATCTGCTACTATCTATCTTTCAAACCCCTAAGTAATAAGGGGCATCCACGCCACGCATACAAAAATACATACAACTCTTTATTTTCACCCCTGTACGATCAACACCTATTTTTAAACGGTTTTATTTAGCTCACCCCGTTTGTTTTATTCTTGGGTCAAATTTAGTAATTCAAATTTCACCCTCTTCCTGTCAACCGATTAATCTGAAATTTTGTATACACTTTGGATTTTGGTGACAATACAATAAACTAAATAAATAAAATAAAAATAAATAAATATTATATAATATATAAATATATATTATAGATATATATATATAACATTATATTAAAAACTGTATCTATTTTATTAATTAAATATATATTATATTTATATTATAGAATTGATTTATTTATATAAACTAACGGGCAAGGAACCTTGCAATAATGAAGCACTAAATGAATTAAACAGAATGCGAAATAAAAACTAAAAACTAGAAAATAAAAATAGGTAAAAAAACTTTTTAAGTTAAACGGTTTTATGTTAAACATACATTGCAATGTTTAAGATAAATGTACTAAAAACCAAAAAATAATAAAATAGATACAGTCGTGGGAATTATAAACATATGCATAGACTAGACTAAAATAAAACCGTAGGGCACGTCAATTGTCTACAATCGTTGATTAAAATGTTTGTTTTGTAATGTTACACTATAATTAGGCAGTTGTTCAACCGACAACGATGGACGTGTGATAAGTAGGGCTAGAATGTGGAAACAAGCTAGCAAGCTCGATTATAAGCGAGTTTTAGGGTTTCATAGTGGTGAGCGAGTAGTACTTTTATCATATGTTTTGTCAATTAAAGACAAACTACGAGCAGTGAAACGATTCCTCGCCAGCCAGCAGTGTGAATGTCCAACGATAAACTAGTTGAAACATCTCTTTTATTTACATGGAGTGTATAACTATTGGAATTTCCATGAGCAAGAAAATAGTTAGTAATTTCCTGACCGTCTGCGGGCCAACTGCCTATTTTAACGACGAATTAAACGATTCTTCTATCGCACATTAAGTCGATTATTTGTAGACAATTGACGTGCCCCACGGTTTTATTTTAGTCTAGTCTATGCATATGTTTATAATTCCCACGACTGTATCTATTTTATTATTTTTTGGTTTTTAGTACATTTATCTTAAACATTGCAATGTATGTTTAACATAAAACCGTTTAACTTAAAAAGTTTTTTTACCTATTTTTATTTTATTATTGTAGATAATTATTTTTATTGAACTAAAAAAATGTACAACGTAAAACTCTATAAAGGAATTCGTAGTCATGATTACAAAAGGTTGTTTTTGTCTAGTCACTGAGTCATTTCGCTGCTTCCACACCTCTCTTCATCCTAACAAACATTGTTATCCACAGCAAGTATAGGCACATATGACTTTACGCAAGGGAGCGTTCAAGTATTACGTCACGCAATTTTTGGAGATTATTATTGACCCCTCCCCCATTTAACGCGCCGTAACGTTTTTCTGTACGCAAGTACTGTACCCAAGTATAGTAAATCGTTTCGTGACCACCTAGTTACTCTTTATACCTAAAAGTTACCATTTAAGTGTAAAAGTACTGGAGAGTTTCAAATAATTTAACAATAACGGCTTAAATTAACCCCCGCACCGCATCGTAACGTTGTACAAAAGGACCCCCCCCCCAAATTCGTTACGTAATACTTGAACGCTCCCCAAGTTAAAATACATTTCAAAACATTATTTAACTTTTATTTAAGAAGCTTTAGCGCTCTTATCGCTTCATGATTTGTATATTATTATGTATTATCTGCATTCATTCTTATAATTTATTTGATAGTGTTAATCCATTGCCTAAATGGGCAGCCATTTTGCTTTTTAGTATTGTCAGATTAGAGACAAGAGACGCGTCTGTCAGTTATTAATCATATGTTCAGTCTGTATAATCTTGTAACTTAAATCCATTTAAAACAAATTCCTTTCGATAAAACAAAAACAAACAAGTAGCGAGCAATCGTAAAGAGACCGTGTCATTTCCGTTGTAGAATTCGTGCAGTATGTCGTAGAAAGTGTACAGGTAGCAAAGGGTTGACAAAGATCGGAAACGATTTTCCACCTCTGTTTAACGAGGCTTGAACTACGAATCGTTTTGTTAACGAAAGTGTAACACTGGATGGCCATTGATCCATACTATATTATTATTATTGATTATATACTAAACACAAGGAAAAGTGTGGTATGTTCACCATTAAAAGAAGTTTGCTTTTAAACTTACGTTATTTATTTATATCAAATCTATATTATCCCGTCTTTCAGTAGGCACGGTCACTGTTTAAAAATGAATAATTCACATGGAAAAGACATGGATGGAAGTTTCAACAAAGTTACTATAGAAATTATATTTTTCTATAATTAATAATTTCATTTTCAAGGACACAAATGTTCACCTTTTGGTGCGTTGCCCATTGGTCACGCACTGGTTTCTTCGATACGGCCAAACAAAATATTTTTGTGGAGTATAGAAGATTCAACTAGGTCAGAAACTGGAACAAGTTCTGATAAAAAACTCTTTTATTTTGTATGTTATAAACACACTGTTAAAGAACTCATAACATAACCAATAAAAATCCAGCGAAATAATAACACACTCGCAATCCCTTTGGCGACATTTATAAAGGCTGTTAGTTTTTAAAAAAACGTACCTACGTCAATATACTTTTATTTTATATATTCTATAACCTGTACAGTAGATAGACGTAAAAAGTATTGATCTATGGATGGATTGACTCTATGGTGTTAATTAAATTTCTTTCTCACCTTAAAATGTCCTCATAGAAAACGAATGAATCGCGTATCCATTGCATTAGCAATTTATTATGTACATATCTAGTCCCACGAGATTGTGGAATTGAATTGTCTAGAGATTTGTCTAGGCAATATATGTAATACCTGGGAGGAAGATAAATAATAATTTACCTTAAAGTAGTATGATGTATGAAATTTGACTTGAGGTCGTTTCCTACCAACAGCGACAAGATTTCAATTTAGTGCCGTGTAATAAATTTGAAAGCGAAAACATTATATAAAATATAATCTACTAATGCGTTCACATATGTTTTTGTATTGATAAAATTTAATTATACACCGCAGAAAGTATGTCAGTCGGTGACCTGTCGCTGGTTATATTGAACGCACAAGTGAAAGAAGTTAATTTTAACGAAAGTTACATCCTAATTAATGCTTTGAATTTCTAAATAAACTATAAATCCAAAAAAATGAATTATAGCCAACTGTCAGATTATATCTATAGTTATTACCGCGAAAATATTGGCTATGGGAATACGATTTGAAATATAGACCTTAAATCATTGAAAGGATAGACAAAACCTATTTAACTTTTACCATAGACAATATCAGAGTCAATATTTAAGAATAAAGAAAGTTTGTATTCATTGTAAAAGTATAAACGTGATGTAATAAGTTGTCTATTAATAAATTCCTTAATTCCATATTTAAACTGCAATAATCTGAACGAACAGTGACCCATTTTTACTAAATAGTTAACATGTGTTAAACTGGAACGTAATAAATAATAATTCATAGGTTAAAAACTAAAATAGTCCATGCATTGATATACAAAAAATAATAATTCAGAGAGAATAACTTATTATTTGACTAAACTAAATTATTTGTTTAAAGCATTTTTGATCACTATTCATTACTACAATTTTTATGAGAAGTCAAATAATTATTTACCAATATTATAGATCTATTACTTTGTCTAATCCATCTGTCTAACTAATAATAAATGTATTTAACCATTTGAAAGTTACTCGAAATTGGTGTCAATAAGTGCTTTTAAATATTTATGAAGTAGGTATATTAAAGATCAAATAAGTAGGCAACCACATAATTAGTGAATTCTTAATGAATCATGCTTCATTTCTTAAGTTGTTGCTCTCAATTCATATTTTATCCGCGAATGTTATGAAACGTTTTATTGCGACATACGGATTACGGAGACTGCCTATACACGTTTGATTCTTATTAACATTTTATGACATAAAATGTGACAATATGACATAAATGACAATACTTAAACCAAATCAGACAATATTAAAATAATAGTTGTCTAGATGGAAACTCTGCAATTTATTTTGAGTATGATAAGCGATTGACCCTTGATTATAATATTTTGTTTATAATAAAATTTACGTAAGCGCCATCTTACAATTATTTCCATAATTAACATCTTCGTGATTCTTATCTTTAGTTAGTTGAAACATATTTTAATAGATGGCGCTTTTATCAGTTTGATATGTTTTATTTTTATACTAGGTGGCGCTAGGTATATAACGTCGAATGTAGAAAGTTTTTAATATTATATTTTATACGTTTTTCCGACAATGTGCATTCTTTGTGACAAGAATAATTGTGTACCATACTCGAGACAAATAATAACCTATTGTTATTATTTAAGTTTTAATATTTAAACTAATGCGACGAAATTATTTATTGATTTATTACGTATTGATTTGATGTAAAATATTTATTTCATGCAGAATAAAGCTACTAACTAGAAATTATAATGGACCGTTTAAAATATTTGATTCAAATATACAACTGATATGACCTTAATAAGCATTAAACATAAATATCTAAATTAATAAATGCCTTTAAATTTTCCGCCTACCGTTCTACGCGAACATTCTGCATGCAGTTTCGATTTCCAGGTAACGAATAAATTGCTTGTCCGTTGCATGATTAACGCGTATAATGCATGGTCAATACCCATATTCATCAACCAAAAAGGCGGGAGATAATTAAATTTGACGATGTTAAATCGCAGCGCAAAATAAAAGCCAAAGAGTCGAGCGTAAATTAAATTTTGTAAAGCTTATAAGTTTTTAATTTTTTTTACAACTCACGGACAGGTTCAGTAATATGATTGACGGTATAAGACACGCTTTATCATTAAAAACAGAGTGTATATAATACCGAAATGTATTTATTACATAAACACGTAGGTATAAGACGGACAGAGCCATATAGTTTAATAAATGGCCAACACAAGAAAAGTGTTTTTACTAAGTAAAAGCTTCACGATAGTTTCCTCAAATATTCAAACGTCAAAACGGTATTGTCAGTTTTCAGAAACTGTCAAATAGACTAAGAGTATTCGTCAACATTATGTTTAACTGAATCCAACAAAACCAAATTTAAAATTCTCGTTTACAACAAATCCAAGATGTAATGTAATTATAAAGGCGTTATCCCGTAGGCTTCGTTTTGGGTGCGGCGCGGGCGCATAACTCCAGCGTGACGTCACCGGTAAAAACTCCTTGAACCCAGTCAAGGTCCTTTAGATATCTGCTTTAAGATGCCTCCAGAGACTGGTATTCTTGTGTATGTAAATTTGCGTGTTCCCTTTTTGATTGATTTTACAGATATATTAATTTTATATAGACCGTAGAAAACTGATAATTTTTGACAAGTAATTAGAATAAAAATACCGAGTTTTTTTTTAAATTACATTTTTAAGTTCCGTCACGAACTGAACATTTTTATGTAATTAAAAACCCCCTTACTTATAATACAAAGCAAAGAAACGCTTTTTCGTAAAATTACATTTGCGTTTAAATAGATTTTCTGTAAGATAATGCGCGATTAGATTTAGTAGAATTATACTTACGTACAACCGACCTAATGAGCATCTAAGTGCAGAAACTGAGTCCGCAAAATAAATAAATAATTACACAAAATAAAGAAATAAATAATTCTTTG
Source organism: Pieris napi (assembly GCF_905475465.1). Taxonomy (NCBI): domain Eukaryota; kingdom Metazoa; phylum Arthropoda; class Insecta; order Lepidoptera; family Pieridae; genus Pieris; species Pieris napi. The sequence continues at coordinate 5,086,594 of NC_062255.1, forward strand.
TTTTGGAGTTAATATAAAATCGTAAATATATTAAGTGTAAATTTAATTCGCTCGCTCGGTGTCTTGTAATGTATACGCATTCCCTTTGTCCAATTTTCATTCCTGAATTTAAATTTACGCCATTTTAGGGAATCGACTTCAAGGCGGAATTCGATGCACGAGATTTTCATGTTCAATTAATTTTAACTCAAAATATTTAAACTGCTATTCGTAATTTTTTCTAGATAAAGATAAAATAGCATATTATTCTTTGGCTTATAACTTTAATAAAAATAAAATAGCAATTACATATTTATTTATCTAGTCCGGTGAACAACGCATCACACACATATAGTTGTGTCAAAACTTAATACAAAGTTTTTTAAAGATGTCGGACCTCATACTACAGCTATGAAACACACATTTCTATAGGCATCTATAAATAGTTAAGAAAATTGGAAAATTCAATGTTCAATTCTGAATTTCCATAAATATTTCCAGTGGAGCCAAATCGGTCCAGCTATTCTCGAGTTTTAGCGAGACAAACGAACAGCAATTTAATTTTATATCTATAGACAGATTTATTATTAACTATATACTGGGTACAGCGTCTGTCTATTATGTTAAATAAGAATGTGATTAAATTATTGAATTGTCATATGTACTTCATACATTCATTGTTCCATGGCATTTATGTTACTACCCAGAAATGTTGGTGGTTAGATTTAGCGCGCTTGCCCTTTTTCTCCCATAAACAGTTAAGCATTTAAACAAGAGAGATACTTGCTTCTAGTTCTATCAAATGAAAACTGTATCAAACTCTGTTGGTCTGTTTAAAAGATCCAAGCAAGACAACAGTCAACAGGAAGCTTTGTTGTTATAAAATAAGACACATTACCATACGTAGTTACCCAAAGTTCTGTCATAAATGGAAATAATGATAAAAACAAAAGTACTGATCAGTTTTTAATGAGTAATATATCAATTTATAGTACAATAATTAAGAAATAGAAATATTAAAAATTATTCGAAATGACCTCCCTTATTTTTAATACAGACCCTTAAGCGTACGTGAGGTATCCTGCAACCGCATAATTAATAACTTTACTTTATATTTTTTCGTGGTTCTTAATTTTAAAATATCGCAATCATATAGGTACTTTATATTTCCACACTATACTTATACAACATAAGCAAATAATTAAGATATAATCATTAAACATCTTGCATACTCTCGTAATATTAAAAACCGTGTATCTGAAGAGTTAATCTCACCTCACACCTACATAACGAGTTTTTACAGTTTAAATTTACTTTATAATATAAACATAAATGATAATGACACTATGAATAATATTTATAAAATCTCGGTAGCTGGTTATACAATTTTAACGGTTTGGTTAAGCTTGTAAGAAGTATCTCTAATGGTTATGCTTATGTTTTTATATCGAAAGATGTAAGATTAGGGTCTGAATTTAATAATAAAAAAAATGGCGATTAAAAAGAGTGGCGGAGAGTTTATTGCCAGTTCTTCTCTCCCGTTCTACGCACTTGATTTGAGAACTGGCAGTAAATGTAAAATTAGAAGCATTAATATTTATTTCTTTACTGACATGTCATAAGTGTACATTATGTTACCTATGTGATTAAATGATTTTTTACTTTACTTTTTTTATATTACACACGCTTCAAAAGCATAATTGTTGACTTTTTATAAGTTTTGGATAAATTTGCGCAAATGCCATTCTAATGTTTCAAATTGCATGAATCGTTTATCATAAAAATCTATTTAATGACCCTAATATATATGAAAGCCACTTTACGCCTATATTGAATGGTTCCAGGTAACAGTATGGGGAAATAGTACAGTCGCAGAGGTCATATGTGAACTTTTACAAGAAGCTGGGATTTCAATAGCTGGCTTACCCACGGGGCCGCTATCACCGCCTCTGACTCTACCCATCGCTGGACCATTACCCCCGCCTGAAGAAGCTGTACCTCCCCCAACAGCAATTCTTTTTCTTGGAGGTTCTAAATCTCCAGTTGAACCTAGATCGCCAGCGGTCTACTTGGAGGGTGAAGTTCTTGTAGTTGAATATGAACCGCCGCAATGGGATGGAAAGGATCTAGAAGTCTTTCTAGCTTGGGAGAAAATGTATGGTAAGGAAATTAATTTTGTTCATTTGTATTTTTTAAATAGGGTACACGATACCCCAAAGTCCCAATGTACGCGAGTCAGCCCCGTTTCTATTACCCCGAGAATCAAACCTAAGAGTTCAGTTAAAACATCAATAAAGCGGGTTATCACCTGAGTCATAAACCTTCACGTAATACACTTTATAATTGGCTGAACTTTCTCATTACATCCTCATTCAATCTGAAGAGGCCTGAATGAGTTTGCGTTCATTGACTTGCTTGGCAGCTAGTCATATCTCAGAGCATTTCCGTTGTAAACTGTGCCCGGCCCTTGCGTTCGATAATACAAGCCTAGTATTAGGTATTCCGTCTGCAAACTGTGTGTTTGTAGAAAGCGGTTTGGCAATATTGAAACGTACGCACGCCGATGCTATTGTCCGGTAATCTTTCGCAGAAGCGACTCGTATGCAAAGCTAATGCAGACGCCGTGACCACCATACAAATTGATCTAGCAAGCACTTGATCTTTATTTTCTTGGAATAGTAATTTAAAACCAAAAGCTAACAAACAAAATGTTATCTTGGAATCCCTGAAAGTAAAGCGTACGATCAAGTTTCGTCACTCTAACAAGATACCATAACAGTCGAGCAATTTTTATGGCAATACAGCTTTGGTTTTTATCCAAAAGCATTTGAAAGTTGAACATTAAGTTTTTCTTGAATAATTTAGAAGAAAACGAAACGCTTTCTACACATGTATAAATAAATAAAAACATGTTTTTTTTTCAGCGTCAATCCTGTTCTCCGCCGTTGAGCTGTATGGAAAGCCATTACTTCGTGCATCTGCAATTACTAAAGAAGAATATCATTTGCTTTTCTATTATTTGGAATCTGTATCTGAGGCGAGTGAAGCATTAACACAACGCATGAGAAAATATATTGACTCCGGTCTATTACCGAGTAATTGTCAAAAAGACGCGAAAGAAAACAGTGAACTTGTGTCAATTAACTCGCAATTACTTAACAGTAACCTCAGCTGTGAAATCGAATCGAAGAGCCTTTTAACTGAATTAATTCAAGAAGGCATTCTATCCCAACGTGATGTAGATACCGCTTCTGAAATGACTACTTCAATGTATAACGAACAAGTGAATGATAATAAAAAAATAGAAGATGATAATATATCCAACTCATCATCTGCTGGTGTTTCTCTACGTAAGGTAATTGTTGACATACCAGTAGAAAACCCTGAATCTGTTGTTGACAGTTCCATTGTTGAAAATACAGACAACATTACAACAGTGACAATTAAAAGTGGTCAATGTTGTGCAGATCATAGAATATCAGCTGATATTACAGAAAACGTTTGGTCTAATGTACGATGGGATTTCTTGAACCCATCTGATTTTGGATACGATCAAGTACCTAATGTAAAAAGAAGTCGATCAGACTCGGCGCTAACACCAATGGCGACACGACGTAACGAAGAAATCTATGAGACATTACGAGATGGCGATTCATGTGGCAGCATGACACCCTATGAATCCATAGAAGACTTATATGATTGTATCAAAAACTCCGCATACAACAATGTTATCGCAGAATCTTCTCCGTCAACGGAAAGTCAATCGGAGCCACAATATCCGGACTTCGATGAAAAGTCGAGCACAACACGTCAGAGTTCCGTCAGTAGCGAAAAAAGCGGAACCTCGTCCGCTTTTCCATTTTCAAAGTGCGGTTCGAGTGATTCAACTGGTGCATACACGTCTTGCGAGTCTACGAGCGGCTTAAGTACTTTCGTCACGAAGAGCATTCCAGAGCTGATTAAATGTAGAGAATTACCGCCGCCGCCTACGGAAGTTGAAATGAATGAGAGTACTATTCTATTGAGGCAATTATTTATGGGTGAATTAATGGACGCATATGGTGAATATCTTTCCGCGTATCCGTATGCACGTGCATTGCTGCGCCGGAAGGTGCGACGAGACGAACATTTCACTGCCCTCGCCGACATCAGACGCGGTGCCGCCAAACACACCATAGCTGATTACTTGGAACTGCCGGTGAGTGCTTTCTATATTATATCACGGCTATCAATTATTGAACGTATGTTGTAATCGGATCTTTATATCACGATACCTTTTCCTCAAAGCAATTATATCACCTTTTGTGTACATGTCGTGTGTGGCTATTATTTGAATTTACCGTAGAATGGAGAACAATACGGTTGGTATCGGAGGAATCTTGGTCTGGTGTAGATTTGATGGCGGTCGTGTGACAATGATACTGGCTCGGGCACGCTTGGCTATTCAATGCTAATGGACCGGAAGAGTGCACGTGTAACTCTCTCTCAGTGATTATAGCCATTGTTTCTTTGCTCCTTACATGCCGCTTCAGTACTTACTAGTGTGAAGATGCGAAATTGACACGATTTCTATGCATTAATCTGATAATACGTTATGGAAATTTTGTCACAATATAAAGGTTCAGGTGAGTTCAAATAAAAATATGTGATGTCATCGTTTTAGTAATATCGTTATGTTATGCTAAAAGCTATAAAATATCCTGCCTATATCGAATATTTTATGATAGTAATATATGATAAAATATTCTAAGAATTATCCTCAGAAGGTTTTACGAAAAAATTGATTCATGAATCTAATTTTTAATTACTATATTTGACTTAATCTTAATATATATACGCGTCACGTTGTTTGTCCGCTATGGCTAAACTACTTAACCGATTTCAATCAAATTTACACACCGAGTGCAGTTTGATCTAACTTAAAAGATAGGATAGCTTTCATATATAATTCTACTGTACGTGTGTATGTCACTGAACAGCTCTTAAACGGCTGGACCAATTTTAATGTTTTTTTTTTGTATGCGTTTGGGTGGAGCCCTGGATGGTTTAGATTCACAAATCAGCCCGGCAGATGGCGCTGCAGTCGGTACTTTGTTTAATATCCTAATCGCTTTAAATATCATGCAGGACAGCGTCTGTCGGGTCCGCTAGTAGACTATAAATGACGAAATCGCGAAATATAGTATAATGAAACAAGTGCCACTCCCCGGGGGTGCTCGCCTACGCGATTATCATCCCACGTTTTTATTCCAGATCATAGGTTGGGTCTTGAAATGCCAAATCAATACTTAATGACTGCGAAGGTCACATTGATCCATTGTTATAATATTGCAATTACGATTAACCCGCTTTTTGCTGTGCCGAATAATGGCGTGACTCAGTTCTTGTAATAAAATTATTTAAATCTTCATAATTATTATCTCATACAAACATTTTACCTACAGGTAAATTCTGAATTATTATGTGTGAGTTTCGGTAGATGTTCAAATATAAATTCTCAGTTGCAACAGTTTTCTATCGGCGGTTTACTGATTCAAAGGAATTATAGAAATATGATGTTGGGTATATCAGGACATATGTATTACGTAATCTACTTTGACAGGCAGAAGTATTGAGATTCAAGCAATCTAATATAAAGTTAATAAGGATTAATAATTACTATAAACACTGAGTAGTGAGTACTATCAGCCGATCAATAATTAATTTTAGACAGAACTTTAATTCGTCTTAACATCTAAACACATTTTATTATATAATTAATCAATGAAGTCGGTTAGGTATAGGTGTTTTCGAATAAGTAGTCGTTTCGTAAAAGGTATTAGTTCCACAAAAGTTATTAAGTCCTGTTAAAAGGTTACCATCCTAAATCTTGCTAAGTTACGTGGCGAAACGGAACTTTTCATCACCGTCCCAAATTTTCCCTAATTACCTGATTGAGTAGTAATTTAAAATTAGAGTGAGAGTCGTAATTTAACGTGAACTATCCGTATGTCAAATTCCAATACGTTTCCACACAGTCCCAATTAGCCCTAAGTCGTGTTTCTTAGTCTTACCCTAATATCGCTAAACACCGACTTTGGTTGTTCAAAGGCGGGGCGGGGCTATTTACCAACTAATACCTCTTATTTGCCTCTTCATTTATCAAATGAGATCTATAAACCTTTAAACCCACTTTGATAAATTACAAAATCAGTACACGTTTACGTTGTCTTAAGTGTAAATATATAGATGGACGATACCAGTACACATAGAGAATTTTGAGTACGTTTTTATTATTACAAATGTTCAATTGTTTATGACTTGCGAACTGGTAGTAAATGTAAATTTACAATTAATTTAACTTCTTTCTGACAATTAATAAGTGTACTTGTTTACCTACATGAATAAAGATATTTTGAGTTTGAGTTTATTTATCAATTTACCGTATAATTTTATCAATATTATTGACATAGTATTTTAAGTTTCAGTAACTTCGGAACCTTGCCTAAAGGGACTCCTTTTAATAATATATTTTAAGGTTAGAATGTATAATAAATAGCACATTTAAAATGTAATAATTAATAATAGTTGTAATATTTAAATTTTAAGTCATACTTGTATATTATAGCTGCTATTTTTTTATTACATACTTATTATGGATTTTCTCATTATTTTTTCTTATTTTGAATTGATTTTTGGTGATAAGACTGCCAGTCGCCATTTTATTACTTTCGTGTTCGTTGTTATAACAGGTAACGTTTAATGCGTATTTTTTTGTTCTTGCAATTTTTTTTGAAGAATATTTAATATCACTAAGGTTACTAAGGCGTGAGAACGTATTTATCCATGTATAATTTGTTTACTTTTACGTTAATGTCATTAAAGGCCATTTCTTGGTTCACATCAAGGGTTTAATTATGACTTATTTCTTTAAAAAAAACATACAACGATAAAATGTTTAAATTGCTAGTGTTTAGTCACACACTAGCAGTTTCGCCCACGTGGATTTCGTGAAACCATAATTACATTTTATAGACTTTGTTTCTTACTTTTTATAGTACATAAGGACTAGCCAGGAATATTTATTGCAATAACCACCTTGTGGCACCATTTCGCATGACATATTTGAATTATCAGTAATTTCACTATAGAGGGGTTATATGTAAACATGTGTGGAAATGTACACAATATCATAAATTCTATTCTAATTCTGCGTCTATTAAAATATTTAAAATAGTTACGGGGTTTCCAGTCCCCTTAGCCACTTATAAAATTAGAATAGCAAGACTTTGACTCAATAATTGGTTAAATTTAATATTTCCTAAACCCCACATGACGTTATCTAAGGACGAAACCCAATTTAGGTGTAGCGCTGACGTTATACATTTGCAAACTTTAATTATTTGGTGCGAAAATTCAGTATTGAAATCGGAATCACTATCACAATTGGAAGTTGTGTAACATGCCGTTGATCAGACAATAGTTTTTCTGCAATTCTACGCAATACTAACTGGCAAAATAAAGAGTTTTCACACGTATTTTTGCTACATACTTAAATAGCTTTAATGTGCAAAGTTAATTTGCAAATAAGGTTATTAACATGCAGGTCGAGTCGGCTATTAGAATCTTTACATTCCCAGATTCCCGTTTTCTGAATATTAAGATTATTGGCTATGGTTGTCACGTGACCTAACTTTGTTTAATAGGAACAGTTTTGATTGAATTTCTATTATTATTGTATTTCCGAAAAGTAAAAAGGGTTTTCTAAAATAAGTAGTAACAGAAACTACCCTAGTGTGGAACCCCCACACGCACTCGTGGTGGAGAATCCCCCTCTGGGTGTCCTCCACCAGGATCTGGTGGTTTTCGCACAGGCTGCCCTTCGTATTCTTGGCAAATCTGCGCTCAGCAACTCAAACAAATAAACGAGCGTACCAATTTTTAAAAGACCGGCAACGCACACGCGAACGCTCTGGCGAGTGTCCATGGGCGGCGGTCCCATTTTTATGGCAAATCTTTTAAGAAATACTTCGGTCTATTAATAATCGAATTGACAGTTTTTTACTTTCGCCCAGGTCCAGCATACTTAACCTCCACTCGTAGATTGTATATAGAAAGTGCTTTAAAAGGCTGTTCTTTGCTATTAAAAACACAGCTTTAAATTATAGATAAAATACATTTGGATAATAACTGCTTTTGGGCATTTGAATCGAAAAAAACTCAAAACTTGCTATGAACAAGAATCAAAAATATTCGGCCTATAGAAAATCAAATAATATTCGGCCATAATAAACGTTTAAAAGTACTATGGAAGTTCACACAGTTCCTTAGTGCTAATAATTCTTCGTATTTAATTCGTATTGCTTATAATATCGGTTTCTACACTTCATTAACTTGTAAGAGAAGGGTCTGACCCTAATTAAATGCACACAAACAGCTCTGAGAAAAGATAAAGAGTTAAGTCTTCATTTAAAATTGTAATTATTTGTTTACAACGACGACTAACAAACATTGGTGTCTTAAAAATATGCCTGCTCTTATATATTGTACAAGGATTTTACGGCAAAAAATGGGTGTCTAATTCTCTAAAATCGTCTAAAATATATCTTAATATATATAAATTACATGTCACGTTGTTTGTCCGCTATGGACTCCTAAACTACCGAACCGATTTCAATCAAATTTGCACACCTGTGTGCACTTTGATCTAACTGAAAAGATAGGATAGCTTAAATCTCAATTTATACCCGCAAAATTAATTTATTGCAAATTTTTTGACAGTCACAATTCTAACAGATAGCGCTGTGTTGAAACCAAAGTTTCACATAAGCTACAATTTAATGGCATAACCACCAAAAAGCATGGTGGTCCCCATTACTGGTGTTTACATACCGTTTGTCTTGAATAGCTTACTACTATGTAATATAACAACCATAGCCACAGCAACGCTTGGCCGAGTCTGCTAGTATATATATATATATATATATATATATATTTATTTAAAAGTCTTTTCTCCAACTTCGTTTCCTTTGGCCGTGGGATTCAAGTGCACAGGCGCTAATTAAAGATTTAAGTTGGCACCTGGTAGTTACTACCGGTGACCGTGAGTTGGTGCTTTAGTCGCTCAACGAATAGGTATTGCAATACAGCGAGGAAATGCTGCCAGCGTTCAAGGTACACTGCCACAGGGATCAAACTTTTTAAATTTGTTTTAATTTTCTTTTTATTAATTTTTAATTATTGCTATGTAGATTAAAAAATTGTAAATACTTGATTGTTATGTTTAGGTTTTATTTATTTAATTATGCTTAAGGTAGGGTAATTGTGTTATATAAATAAGGTCTTAGGCATAATTGCAAGATACATTGTAAAATTATTAATTAAAGTAATTGTTATGTGAGCAGTGTTGGCCTAGTGGCTTCAGCGTGCGACTCTCATCCCTGAGGTCATTGGTTCGATCCCCGGCTGTGCACCACTTTCTTTCTATGTGCGCATTTAACATTCGCTCGAACGGTGAAGGAAAACATCGTGAGGAAACCGGTTTGCCTTAGACCTAAAAAGTCACCTACTTGCCTATTAGATTAACAAATGATCATGAAACAGATACAGAAATCTGAGGCCTAGACCTAAAAACTTTTGTAGCCTATAAATCAAGTAACTGTTTCTTTAATTTCCAATTTCATTTGAATTGACTGTATGAAGAGTTAGTACTTTGTGTCAGTTCATACATGAGTCAGTAAGAAGTTACAACGTGGCATTCTTATGCGCACTGAAACACCCAAAGAATCCTATTGTAAGCGCCGAACAATTTATAACCTTATCTAGCAATACCACATTCTTACTAAACCATGAATCACACATATTTGTGTATTACAATTGTAAAACTGACAAATTTTACTATTGAGTCTTCTGTCTTGTTAAGTTTTCAATGGAAAGTTATTGAATTTACATAACAGCTAACGTTTAACGATGGTGGTACCAAAAGTGCTAAATTTTTGTGTGAAACCGTTATTCAATATTCGAGCTTTATATTTTATTTTAGAAACAGTATTAATTGTGTATTATAGTAATATATAATAGAACTAGACAAAGCCATATCTCAGTCATGTATCGTATTTATTACATGCAGATTATTATACAAATACCAGCAAATAGATATATTTAATGAAACCAAAACAATGCTTAAAAAATAATATAAAAGCTCTGGTATCCTTTATTAGATAGGCTTTGTAATTTTTTTTTTATATTGAACATTTTATAATGATCAATGCACCTCACTATATAATATATATACATTATATCTACACACACATATATATACAATATATTTTTGTATATGTAGTTTTATGTTTACCGATACCGATGTAGGAATACCGATAAGCAAAAAAATAAATATGTGTGTTTTGTATGAATATCGTTCGACGAATGATATTTTACATAGCTTCTTTTTTATGTCTACTACTGTTTTACTGATAAATAAATCGTGAATGAGAAAACACATATGACAAACCTATATGCTACAGCCTTAATAACAGTGTGCCTGGCACATAAGGTTGATCACATAATTTTCTATGGGAAATACCATATTAATGAAAGTGATGCAGAAATCTGAGACATAGACAATAAAGGAGTGAATGTATTCTTCATGTCAATCGAGAATGATTATACCCAGGCTTTGTAGCTTTTAATATGAAGGCCTATTTCTCTTGATTATAGTTTATCAAAATACGCTTTTGATCTATCATATTTCCTTTACTGGTATTGTTTAGTGTTTGTTAATGTATCCATACATATTTAATAAGCTTACTCACTCGCGGCAAATACCAGTTACAACTTTATAGCCAAGCCGCAATCAGTGAAAACGTAGAAAGCTAAGTAGAGACCACAGAACATACATCATTACATTAGCAATAATGATCTGTCCTAGAAGGGCAAAGGTTTTCTATAGAGCCGTATGAAACTTGAATTGCTACTTCTTGGCTTTCGTTTTTAACAGATTCTATAAATGGTAGTGTCGTGTTCCCGTTTCAAAATTGGACGTAACAAATACAGAGCTTTAAAAATAATTAAGTAATTTGTATTAAAAAAAAATGTGTGCGTGTACTAGGTGTACACACGTAAGACGTGAAACTTCTTTATGACCTTATTTTTCGAAAAATAATCTACTATATGCAACTTAACGAAATTGGTTAAATAAAGTTTAACAAAAGGCTTTTATTATCATAGACATGAATACAAATACAATTATTTCATTTTACCTTATTACTACTAAGATTATTACAGAATTTCATTAATTGTAATAGAATTATTACTATCATTGTTATCGTTATTATATATTTTTGTAATAATGGCTTCGAATCTCTTCGGATCAACCGTGGTAGGGACAAGAAAAAGATGGCGCGTAACCGAAAAACGTGACGATTTGCTACAAAATTTCTCCCATACGTCGATAAAGAACTTTCATTCCAACGCCGATAAAGAAGTTTGACTTCAAAAAGCAACATGGCGCGTAACGGAAAAATGTGACGCGTAACGAAAAAATGTTACACTAAATTTTTTTCCAACCCCGATAAAGAAGTTTCACTTCAATAATATTAGATATTTACGTAACACCAATGATGTAAGACAAAATTTTGGATGCAAGTCACAATATCGTCATAAAAAACAGGCTAAGAGAAACTAACACACTTTAAATGTCTTTTTCTAGACACATTTGATTTAGCAAAAGATAAAAATAAGCAAGTCATATCTTTCAAAACCCCTTTAAAATGGTATGAGGCTTTTACGTGTATTGATATTTTTATACAGGTCTCAAAGGAAGTTCATGTTTAGTTGATCGATTAAAAAAAGTAAGTCGTGTATCAAAAAAGTATTTATTCATTATTAAAGTACACATTTTGGGAATTTATTTCTTTAAAATAATACCGTCCAAAGACCCTCGCGTTCGCGGCACTCATTTAATCTAACAATAAATTTACTTATGACGGCTCGGTAGGTGGACTCAGTGATGGCTGCCATTTCGTGACGGATTTTCTTTCAATTGCGCCAAAAAAGTTGGCTTATTGGCGTAGACTTTAGATTTAAAATAACCCCATAAGAAAAATTCCATTTGCCCTTTTGTACCCGAAAAGGTGTTTCGTCGGTAATCGAACCCACGTTGCCATGTTATTTACTACACTTCAGACGCGCTCATCTTTACATAAATGCAACAAAGAAAATGCGGGCAAAAACACGACGCATGAATTAGAGATTTTATTGGTGACACGAACGCAAAGCAATAGTAAATTTTTTAATGCTTGAGCAGTAACATTAAACATGTTTTAGTTATGAATAGAGAAACAATTATCTTGTAATATCTGAAGTGTTTAAAGAGTCCTTTATCTATAACAACGAGGAAGTAAAATTATTTAGTAATTGTTTTGATTGTAACAAGAAGTTGTTTGTTATATAAATGTACAAGCAACTCCTGTACCACTGAACTAAGTAACCACACGTTTTATCAAAGACTTTTTCGACTTCACTTTAAGAAATGAGCGTTTCTTAAAAGGCCGGCAACGCACTTGCGAGCCCTCTGTTCTATAAAAATAGAAAATTAAAAGTAAACATTCTTATATAAAAAATCACATGTTGAGTGAAAAAATACGAAAAAAAAATTCTTATGTATGTTTCATAAATCAACGGTGGGGATTTAGCTTCTTTAGATGCTGTTTTATGGCTTAGATCATTTGTAAATAAAACAAATTTATGTGTAGCTTATGCTATTCTATACAAAAAATTGATGAAATTGAAACGTGTTATAATGATAAGTTTTGGTTTATTCAATTAAGAATTAAGTAACTTGCAATATTTTAGCTGAGTACCTAGTGAACATTTTCCCTAATTCAAAATAATTACTATATTAATAATTAAATATAATATTCGCTAAGCTAGATGTTTTGAAATGAAACGCAACATTATATTGTAACATGATAAGTATGAAGTCACCAAATAGACATGATAGTTATATTTTCTACTATAGTGTAACTAGTCACCTAGTTACATATATCGTAATCACATAGGTATATATGATTTGTATAACAATTGTAATATATAAAATACGCCTAGGTTCATTGAAAATATTAACCCAAGCTTTAAATAATAATATATTTTATATATTATTCAAACCGGGTAATATCTACCGGGTATATATAATAAAATAGGCAAGAACATTCACAAAATTATCTCTAATTTACGCAAATATTATTCAAATATTGAGTCATTAAACATTTCAGACCTTATATGTAATTTTTTTAGTATTTTTATTGTTAAAAGTAATTTTATGAAACAATAAAATGTTTTGTCTCTTTTATAAATATTTGTTACTTTAGGTCTATGTTTATTTATTTATTCACACTTCGGTACATTTATTCAAAAACATATAACATAATAGATTATAATAATAATAAATTATAAGGGATTGAACCTTTAAATTTATAAGCGATAGGCCGCCCGTTGCATAAGATACAAAGCGGGTACGCTAATAAGGGAAATAACTAACAAAAGAAATATGATGAAAAATGCAAGACGTGCATAAGCAAAACTTATAAAAAACACTTGTGTTTAGAACACTTTCTCTATATTAACGTTTTTCACAAATTTCAATGCAACATAATTTGTACTAGGCAACGGATATACATACATATTATAGATATATAGACTTATAAATACATATTTAAACACCCAAGACCTAAGCACAACACCAAATGCTCATCACATCGATGTTCGCCTCAGCCGGGGATCGAACCCGGGACCCATTGATTCGCAGTCAGGGATACCAACCACTAGACCAATGTGTCGAGTCAATGACAAAATTATACATACATAGTAGCGACACCTACAATCTGCGCTTACAAATCACTGGGATGACGTCATACTCTGAAACGCGCTAACGAAGTTATTCCGGTCGCTAAAGATATTTACAACTTCTTGACTTTACCTTCTGGCCGGCCAGAGGTTCAACTGGTAAAGGCAGTCCTTTAGGCACCTTCGTTCCTCCACGATATTATCAAGCTTTAAAACATACAAAATGTGGAGCAATTATCTTAATACTAGTTCGCGTTTATATACGCTAAAGAACATTAAACAAAACACCATCAAATAAACTGGTTTACAGGTAAGTAGTAAATAAATTTATTATTACGACAATTTAAAATCTCGAACTTACACGAATATTTATTGTACTTTCATAAGCTATAAATAATAATGTCTATTTCAATCCGATTAAAACGATTTCAACACATAGGCGATAAAATTTAGTACTAAATTAAAAACGGTGATAAATTTTTGGGAGATTAATGCTTTAATTCTTATTTATAGTAAAAGGTAATGTCACAGGCACTTGGCATAAAAAGTAGCTAAGATGAAGGTCTCCAAACAGGTTATGGGCAAGATAGTCACGTTGTAGAGTCAGATTGCACATTTAATAGTCATGGCCTTGCTCATGAGCATGATATTACTACATCTAAGTAGTAGGTTAACCTTAAAGAATTTGTTTAGAAACCTATAGGAATCGTTCTAAGCGGTACTTGAAAGACAATGTGTCTTTAGTAAAATCACAAGGCAATTGCGTTCTTAAAGTTAAGAAACTACTTCTAAATTGCCGCTTAAAGTCAGATAATCTATATATATAAAAGAAAGTCGTGTTTGTTACAACACTTATAACTCGAGAACGGCTGGACCGATTGCCATGGTTTTTGATTTGTTGGATTTGTTTCCGTCCCGAATAGCAGAATACATCTAAACAATGAAAACTCGATATGTGTAATGAATACTTAATCATTTCAATAGATACTGATTTGTTTATTACATGGCAAACATTTGTTGTCCAATCCTGTCAAATAGTGTAACAACTATATTTTTTTTTGGAGCTTATGGCCTGGTTGCTGAGACTATGATTATTCTATGATTGTCTATGATTTTTCTTTATTTTTTTTTATTTTTATTCTCATTCTGTATGTATGTTTTCATCATCATTCATCATAATAAAATACTTTTTTGTTTCTATCTATATAAATATATTATTTTGTATCATTGTTTTACGTTCATCAAAGCCTTAATTATTTCAGCTAAAAAGTAACACGACATTCATTGACTGTTAGGCGGTACGAAGATCGCTGGGTCAGCTAGTAGATAATAAAATGTTATTTTCCATATTAAATTTATTGTCCATGTTCCTAAGTAAAGTGGGCAATTTGTACGCAGTATTTTTCTATTTTCTATGTAAGTACAATAATTGTATTACATGCAACGGAAGTTCACCTGGCCTGATTATACCCGTTCTGTCCACGCAACATCCGTCCTATTGTACTTGTTTAATCCCATTGCAAAGCCATTATATATTCACCAAGAACACTTCTTTGGGTCACTTCAAGTAAGGTCATCGACGAATGAAAAGTTGTACCAACTAATGTAGAGACATAAAATACTTGAGGATTTTGGGCAATTTGATCTTAAACTAACATTACAACGTCGCAGATCCTACAAAGGGCCAACGCACGTGCCTACAAACATTTTTGGATGGTTCTTTGTTTATTTAACAAGACCTTGTTTTAGTATAATATTTGCTACCACGGATGACCGCTATTTATTCTTAAGCCGCTTACAGACGCGTCCGAAACTCCAGTTTCTTTTGAAAAATATTCCTTTTGTTATCTGTATTTGAATCTCAGTTAAGTCAGGCATGAATTTAGGCTTTTCGAAGACTCTTTTAATCAGGATTCGAGTGGGCGGAGATGCGTCAATGACCCGTAAAAGTTGTGGATCCGCATTCAGCAGGTAACACCGGTGCAAAATTTTGACAACGGTCCAAGTCAAACTAGCCGTTTCAAATGAATTAATTTTGAACAAAGCGGAAAAAGAATAACCATATCAGCTGTCATTACAATTAGGTTATATGCGTTTGATATTATACTAAGCATATAATTTGAGAAGAAGTGTGTTCTTCTTTGGAAGACATGTCATTTACAACTAGTTCCGTGACCTCGCTCACGCATTCCCGCGCTTGCACCTAACAGTACTTTCCAGTTAACTTCATGCTTACTTTAGACAAAACCCGATCTTAGCCAAGTGTGTAATAGCAATCGTTGCAATTTAATTATTTTCGAGTATGTGAGGCCAAGCAAAAGCCACGTAAATCTCGCCGACAAACTATAGTCTTTCGTTGAGCTTGCGTTCCTTACATTCCATTCGAACGACGCCGACGATAGCCGATGATTGCCGACGCTGGATTTGTCTGCGCCCTGCGGCCGACTTCACACTAGTGTCTGCGCGAGCGCGGTGTGAACGTCTCGTTTGTTTGTTGAGCGTAGTCAACCTGTCAACAAACTTTTGCGTATCGAACTTATAAGACTCAGTAATTGTGATACTTTTTTATGAATAAAATATATTGTTATAGTGGATATTTTAAAAGAAACATTAACTATCGTTCTAGATAGACTACGGAGAGTGCAAGAACCGTGTTATTTTTTGTTTTGGATTGCGTGCAACGTTCGCAGTGAGCTGATTGCTTTAGTGTGTGAGTGACTATTTTGCCCGTGAATAAATAACTCAAGCAGCTGGTTTAGCCTTATACATCTTTGGAAATGTTCTATACCAAATGGTAAATATATTAATTTCAATAATTAAATTTTATATGGGTGAAGTCTAACCTCGACTGTCCACATTGTAGTGATTTCCGTTGTAACTTCAAATTACGACTCGATAAGTCATAAGTTTTTCGCAATTGAGAGCACGTTTGAAGTGGTTTACAAACTAGTTTAGTACTACATATTACTACAATCTTTTAGTATAATTACCCAACTTATACGCATTTCTAATAGGTAATTAATGTCCATCTAATAATCACTTCATAATACAGTTTTCCTACTTTAGTGTAGTCGTAACGCTTGCCTGAGTTTCCAGGCCAAATAACAATACTTGAAAAACCTATAAACTTTTGCAAAAACGTTAAAAAAGCTGTGAAACAGTAATGAAAAGTAAAAAAGTACCGGATTTCTATGTCAAACGAGGCGAGAGCGCCATAATCGCACAATCAAAAGCGTTTAATCAATTCTTTGAATATAACGTCATCAGAAATCTACACAAGATTTTAGACAGGTTTCTAGCCAACGAACCGTCAAAACAAAATAAGAGAATGATGGACGTATGCGATCTTGCAAGCAACTAAACCGGTACGGTAGAAGTTGCCCGCATATTTCTGTATTTCGTAAAGATAATTTAAATACCCCTATCTACGCATATACTTTTAACACGGAATATTGTTGTTTAATATCAAAACCAAAGGAAATCAGACCTGTTTATGTCAGTTATTCTTTATCACACTTACTTGACAGTAAAATACTAAATACATCTGTCCCGCAAATGTAAAACAGAGTGAAACAATACAGTTACGTAGGTAAATAAAATATTTTATGATTACAGTTGTTCATCTGTAGAAAGGAAAATTTTAACACCTCTTTGTGAGTGCTGTTTATTGATCTATTGAGAAGCTGTTGAAAAGATTTACTCGCTTTTGAGGTTGAAACTTTTGTTATGGAATAGGCGTTTTAATACTGTAAGGTTTATAAAGCGAATAGGTATTTGTTTTTATTTTATGTATTATAAGTGTATTCATTTCGGGATACAAATGTGTGGTCTACATAGTAAAGATGTTATTAGTTGGCATTATAATCCGTATTCTAAATCAAGTCCCAATATCGTGGTAGTAGAATCTTGAACTTATGATTAGTTTAATATTGAAATACGGGTTAATTTCTGAAACTTACAAATACTACTGCCATTTTAATGAGCAAAGTTCGTCACAAATTTCTCACACTTGAACTATTGATGATGTTATTGCTCTTCAAACACCGGATGCGGCGCCGGAAGGCTTGATTATAGTCTCATTACCACCTTGACACTTGCTTCATACACGTTTCGCTTTCGTTAAAGTCTCTAAATAGATTAGAG
This sequence comes from Pieris napi, assembly GCF_905475465.1. NCBI lineage: Eukaryota > Metazoa > Arthropoda > Insecta > Lepidoptera > Pieridae > Pieris > Pieris napi. The sequence continues at coordinate 5,104,537 of NC_062255.1, forward strand.
ACATACACATAAGGGATTAGTCATCGAGCAAGATCGGCAGAGAATTCCGATATTTGCCCTTACCTAAGAAAACACGGTAGCCTTAACATGATTCTGAAGGTCTTTAACATTAGTACTGCTAGACGAGAAATACATTTTTTAATAGCCATGACGTTTAGCTATAGCTTTAAATCTCGACTATGAACCTAAGAAAAAATCTAGAACATGAATAATTTCATCACCTTCTCACGCCTAACTTTTTACAATGATTTTTCGAACATTAAAAAAAACCAGTGGCACAACCTTTTTAGGTCTGGGCCTCAGATCTCTGTATATGTTTCATGATCATTTGTCATAATAGGCAAGTGATCAGAGAGCAAGCCGTTTTCCTCACGATCTGAACCATCACTGTTCGAGCGAACAATAAATGCGCAGATACTCAGAAAGTCCATGGTGCACAGCCGGGGATCGAACCTACGGCAGGGATGAGATACGCACGCTGAAGCCACTAGGCCAACGATCTCATCAACGAATTAAACCCTGGAATAATCTAGAAAATTAAATTTTGTTGCTTATTGTTAGATTGTTGTTACGTGTGTATTATAAAGTCGATAAACGTTTCTAAATCTTCCATACATGTACATCTATAAATTATTAACAGGATATTGCACCGCAAATAATTCGATTATATAATAAATGGTTAAGCTTATTATAATAGGTCGTAGAGGTTTATTGAAACGAGGCAAGGAATGGTTGGAGTTAGTAACTAGTGTAAATAGGGTTAGTTCATACTATGGCTTCCCAAGTTTATGTAGACGGGTTGTCTATTTTGTATAACACTGGAATTATACATTTGAATGTGAAATGTTTCTCGTAGTGGAATTTTATTTGATTATTTCATATAAAGGATTATAAGTGAGAGTAGACTAGGCCGGGATAAAAAAATAATTAAGTTGGTAAAGAAAAAAAATTTTTTTTTCATTTATTTGTAAAACTTTGTACTTAACGATTGCATAAAATTCATATAATAATGTAAAAAAGTAAACCTTAATGTGTATGAAACAGACAGTTCCATACGTATGGACAAATTAAAATCGAATCATTACTTGTCAAATTTGTAAGAATAGCTCAATTTGTGACTTTCACTTAGAATAATCGACGCATAATTAATACTTATCAGAAAGTCTGACAACTTACGTAATGCAACCTACTTAAAAATAAATCAATTAAAATATTTATGCAATCATTTAAATTTAGAACTTTGCAATCAATGAAGTGTAATCTCATTGACCTAGTAGAATTTACTAATTACGGTGAAGTTCAATTAACAAGTGTTTCATTCTAAATTTGAATTTTTTTTAAACCTCACAGATATAAAAAACAAACCATAGAATATCACTGCACATTACTATACTGTTTTTGTGATGTTCTAAATTTGAAATTGTCCATTGGTTGAATAATTACGTTCAGCAAAGTAGTTAATTTAATATAATTAGCAATGCTTATACTGTATTAACAATAGCATAGTCATACTTTATAACTAAGCTATGCTAAGAATACTAAGGTATAAAGTATCAACGTCACGGGTTATAATTTTCTTGCGTTATTCCAGTATGAGTTTCTGTCTAACTACATTCAAATTTACAAATATCATTTCGAGATTCTCATTAATCAAATTAGTTTTTTTAATAACCCTACTCGGGTACTAAAGGCACCATAATGTCTAAACGTTGATATTAATCCAGTGGAGCTACCGTCTTTTATAGTCTAGAAAATTGTAGTCTGTATGGCCTGTCAGTTATCATGACACACGCTTTCATAATGTTGATATTAGGGGCCTCATAGCCTAGCGGTCTTATTAAGTGGCAGCTAGGTGAGGGGTACCGGGTTCGATTCCCGGTTCGAGGGCAAGTTTTAATTTAATTTAAATTTGTTCTCGGCCTTTGGGAGGGTTGTGCGGTACCGGGCGAGTGCCTAAACCGTACATGGAGGACATGGTCGAATTTCTAAGGCAAAAGCACAAATTATAAAAATCTTATACTTGACGCTGGCTAATGCACAAACCGTGCCAGAGCCATATTACATTTTTATTTTTATTTTTACATGATATTTTCCTTCAAACATGCAAGTTTTAAATACGCACATAGAAAGTCAATTCAGGAATGATTATCGCACTATCTTTCAACGTTAAAGTAACTGTCATTTTTTGTTACACAATGATGACAATTTTCTTAACAAAACGTAGTTTAGTTAATGAGATACTTAAAAATGACCCAAAACCAAATGCTGCAAGTGGGCGGAGTTAATGGAGTGAGATAAGATAAATGTTCCTGGTAATTATCAAATTTCACGCATCCTTATCTGGGTACAAATATTGTAGCACTGCCATTGTTAACAGTAAGCCTACCACGTTATTCTAATAGATTTGTGAAGTTATACTTCTTTAGGCGCGTTATAAAAAATTGATGAGAGTGAAAATTTACGATGCGCGCGCACCGTGACACAAAATTAACAGAATGAAGTTAGTAGCGCAAGTTGGCACGCACGCCGCCTCTGTTCACTGTGTATTTATATTTATAATAATTAACCACATGCTGAATTATAATCAGAAGTGATTTAAATTGAATATTTAAATCAATACTAATTTATATTAGAAAATAATAAATATAATATTAATAAATATTTATTCATTTAATTTTTCAAATGTAAACTGAACTTTATTGACTATAATGACTCCTTTTCCAGTCTTTGATTATTTAATTTTAAATTATTATTTGCATGCTATCAAAAACTATTTTTAATAATGCCAAGGAAGTATAACTTCTTACGCGCGTACATAAGTACACGCACCCTTTTTACTGAGTGTTCGTACCACTTGCATTTGCATTGCGTCATGAATTGCGACCAATCAACTAATAATTGATTTACAGAGTACGTAGGCAGGTTAACTCGAGTCACTATTATTAAAAAACATTCATTAAATCCTGGTTAGGATAATCTGTATTTTTAATATATTTTTTTACCTAAATCTAATCATCTTCTATATAAAAGAAACTACTACAAATTATAGTGTAAAGTTCCATTCGATTCCCAGAATTCTTGAAAGCATCGGGCATTGTTTATGATGTTTTGGCTTCAAAAGGATTAACATCTAGTATAGTTGACTTATTTTAGTACGTAGTTAAGAGGAAAGAATTTTTATGGCTTTGAAAAGGGAACATAACATTTTCGGTGTTCAGTAATAAAAAATAATTGTTATTGAGTCTTAATTTAAGTTGTATTTTATAACACGTACTGTATGCGTAAATGAAGTTTTAAATTAAAAAGTGTATGTAAAAAAAGTTTTTCATGCAGCCGGCTGAGTTTTCTTACCCCACTATCATATAAAAAACAGGGTATATATATATATACATATATGAATATATATTTATTTGTGGCCCTAATTGACAATATTATATGAATGGTACAAACATCGAAATCTTTTACTTTACTTATATTATAATGTCAATTAACAGTGTTGGCCTAGTGGTAGCAGCGTGCGACTTTCATCCCTGAGGTCGTATGTTCGATCACCCCGTATGTACACCAATGCACTTTCTTACTTTTGCGCATTTAATATTCACTCGAACAGTGAAGGAGAACAAGAATCTCGCATGCCTAGACCCAAAAAGTCGGCATGTGTCAGGCACAGGAGGCTGACTGACAAATGATCATGAAACAGATACAAAATCTGAGGCCCAGACCTAAAAAGGTTGTAGCGTCACTAATTTGTTTATTTTATTATTTCAGTTATGAGCACAAAAATCACCTAATTTTGTTTAAAATCATAGAGGATAAATCTCTCTTGATAAACTATTATTTGATTAATTTTGTGAACGACATTGAAAATAAACCTTGAATTTTGAAATTTAATAGCATTACAGATAATGAGATTTAAATACAGTGACAAACAAATACGAGGTTAAATTTAATATTATTTCGCCTCCGCTAGATCTCTATGTAAATTAAAACTTGCTATAGGCAAGGCAAGTAGATTGCGAGTAAGTAATTCGGCCGACGAAAATTACAGTTTATGATATCGAACCCATCGTTATACGAATATGAATATGATATGTTACCTATATACGTATATACGTAGTTATAGCAGTTTTTGCCGTGCACCATCACTATGTGGAACAAAGTGCCCGATGTTGGGTATTCGACTTGGTCCTTCAAGTAAAGAGCGTATCAATTCTTTAAAGGTCGGCAACGGACTTGCGAGCCATCTGACATTGTGAGTGCCCAGGGGCCATTTAGTTGCTTTACATCAGATGAGCCTCCTGACCGTTTGCCCTCTGTTCCTTTAAAAAAAAATTTAAAAATTTTAGACTTAATTTTTACGAGAATTATTTTTATGATGTGCCTCTGTTTAGCTCAAAATAATCGTTAGAAAAATCTATTACTATTTGAGTACCTACGTGGTAGGGGGATTCGAGTTTGTTTAATATTCTTATAATATATTGTTTAAGCGAAACCATAGAAATGATCGAAACCGTGAAAACTTTTTTAAACAACTATAGAGAAACACAGAGAAAGTTGAAGCGTGTTGTGTTAAGTAAAACGTCTTCAAACTGTTGTCTATGTAAACATTATGTAACGATGTGGGTTGACATACCGATTAGCACTATATCACGAAACAAGCAATAGAAATGAATTCTTTACTAATATCAACAAGGTGACATTTCACTGTACAACTTATTTCATTGTTGACAACTGTATTGATGACTTCATAAGGTGCTGAACTGTCAATTGTCAAACCTGTCAAACGTCAAAAGCAATAAAGCGTTCACAGGATTCGAAACTTCAAATTTTTAGTCGCTCTAATTACTTTGGTTATTTTAAACATATCACATACAAAATGGCATACATAGGACAAGTCGTAAGTCCTAAATTGCATGAAATCTAGCAAGCTTACAATCAGACAATTCTGACAGAGAGAAACAGAATTCTGACAAACTCTAGTGACGTCATCTAACGGCGATTCAATGTGATTTTTGCAGAAGCTCATCTCAGAATTGAAAGTCAGAATTGTTATTGATGTTACGTGGTAAGTTTGCCGTTTGTGTACACAAGAGTCAATATTTTTGGCCTACTTCCTGAGGACTGGTTTGAGGTAGGTTCGGCCATTGTTTTCTAAAACCGCTATTAGTGTTAATTGTCAATAGAATCGACCTATTAAAGAAGACCTTTTATTGAAAAAATGACGATACACATCCAGCTGATACGAAGATGCTTTATCGTTTAGCGAAAGATGGAGGCTAAAACGAATTTCGCTTCTCTAGATACAACTTATCTAAATAAATAATAATTCAAATTACCCTTGAAATAATATTTGTCACTCCATTACAAAACCGGAATTCGAAAACTTTATTATTAAACGGCCTACAAACCAATAACCTCCTTAGAGACAAACCTAGCTTTGTAAGACAAGAATATTTAATATCCAGGAATGTTAAATTACAACGACATTAATAATTGCTCTTGGGTATTTCTAAAGCGATGTAATTTATATTGCGTGTAAACAGTTACTTGTATTTATCTATCCTTAAAACTATTAATTGAACTTCACATCTGGATTGAGTGGTTTTTTGCGTCCCAAAAGTTCTACTATGAATAACTTCTAGGGAACTGTGGAATCGACTCCCGGCGGAGACCTCCCCTGGAAGAAATGACCTCAAATTGTTTAAAAAGAGAGAATACTCTTCCCTCAACTGCCGGCAAACGCACCCACTGTGTCCATGGGCTGCGATGACTACGCTTTAGGGCCGTTCCATAGGCTTGTTTGCACCCCTATCCTTTAAAAAATTTGATGAGTACGACACTATTGAAGTTAATTAATGAACTTTAAAGTAAATAAAAAAAGGGTGCGTGTACTTGTACGCGCATAAGATGTTATACTTCTTTGGCATTATTAAAAATTGTTTTTGATTGCATGCAAATAATTAATTACAATTAAATAGTCAATAAAGTTCAGTTTACATTTGAAAAATTAAAATAAATAAATATTTATTATTATTATCTTACATTAAGTGTAACATAAATTCTATTATTATTCGAATGTTGTTTTTAAATTATGTCCAATGCCGTTGCATCTTCCGTGGGCAACTTCATTCTGTTAATTTTGGGTAACGGTGCGCGCGTATCGAAAAATTTCACTCTCATCAATTTTTCATAACGCGCCTTAAGAAGTATAACTTCAAAAATAATCTAATTAATCAAACGTCACTATGGTAACAGAACACTTAATTCCCAGGAAAGTGTTTTAAATAGTGTTTCAACCAAAGCTTCATCTACCTATATTAACAGTTATTTATCGTAGTCAAATTATGCCCTTCATCTCAAAGACACAAATTTCAATCGTAAATGTCATGGATTTGTTTACATAACTGGCTGAGTGGGAACATAAACATACTTTAGTTGAATTAAATTTTTCTGCTTGCGTTGAGGTCGTTTACCCTGGAGTGTGGTAGCACGCAGGATTATTATAGTGAAGATTGCTTACCTGCCCATCGAACGACAGTGTATTTGTCTTTGGTTAACTATTTAAACAGGAATTTATTATTGGATAAATTAATCGCTGGCCATGATTATGTGCTAATTATATTAATAACTAGCTGCCCTCGCGAACTTCGTTTCGCCTTAATATGATTTTTTTACGTAGCCTACCTTTTTAGTTACATACCAACATATGAAACATTCGTTACCTTGAAGTTGCGTTCTCAATTACGGAAAAAGAAAACGGGTTTTAGGTTTTCCCGTGCAATTTATCTTATGTTCCCCATAAAAACTTTCCTCAAAGTTCAAGGAATAAATAAAAAAAAAAACTCAACTAGTTCCAGCTGTCTTCGATATTTAGCAATTTGTTTTTATTTCTATGTAAAAAATTTTACAAATTCGTATTAAGTTTAATTTAAATTTATTTTTTATGGAATTAATTTCCCATGGATTTCTGAAATGACGGGCATAGGTATGTCCAAGCAAAGCAATTTTCAGTTTGTATTATATTTAAAAAAAAATCTGATAAAGTTTAAATATCATTATTTTAGTTACTGCAACGATATGAATTTCCTATTGCTTCTTGAGTATTCAGTAAAAAATATGTGGAAAAACACAAAATATACGCGCTCTCCGGTCCAATGATTTTAACTGTTTTAGTATAAACAAGCTCCTGAATTATCCTAATGTATTACGACAATGTTAATATTTATTAAGCCTGGTCATTTATTCGGTAAAATAATATTTAAGAATTTCTCCTAGTCTTGAACAACTCAATAGTGAAAAGGTGATGAGTGAATAGCCATCCATTGCAACAGACGCATCACGCACACCTGTCTTGAGTTGTCAATGTATATATGAGCATATGCTATTAATATGTTAATGTTGAACACGAAACGATATTGTATTATTCAATTTAAATAATATATTCACTCCCTACATGAATATATTCTAATAACCCGCTTATATTAGACATATTACTATATATTTATATATTACTCTAATCGCCAAAGCCAAAGCCAATCAAAACTTGCATAAGAAGGTAATAATCCAAAGACTTCAATATTCTGTCTATGAAATTCATCTCTGGAAAACTTAGGTTTCTTTCAAACTAAATCATTTGAATACCTAACGCCTATAAAGAAAACACTTTTTAATGTATTGAAGCTATGTATTATTATAAACTTATAATTATTTTACATAATTTTAAATTTTTCCCGACGTTTCGCGTGCTTTACAGCGTGCGAGGTCACGGTGACTGAAGACAAAAGGTGTTGAATGTCAAAAAGTATCACAGCTGTAGAAAAAGTTATATTATCTGTATTTATATCCCCGGAGTTGATATCGACTAAAATATGAAAGCTTTTAGCAGAAATGACTCACGGTGTCCTCTAAATGTTAATAAAAGACAATAGTATGTACCTAACGCCTAACTTCACGAGAAAGATTTCATTGTAGTAGTCTGAAGTTGAGTTTTTAACGCTTTAATGATTATTCCCGGGCGTGCGTGATCATCAATCGAGACGGCGCGGGTCCCGGCTCGAGCGTGACGTCTGCGCAGTGACATCCGATAGCCCATCTCACGACCGACCCACTTACGGTCCAAGGTCACCGCGTGCCCTCCTAATGCTTCCGTATCGATAGGGACAAAGGTTTACCCTAATTCTTTCACCTTCTTTTGACGCAATGCAATCTTTACTTCTCTTATATTTGAATCATTTCATTACTCGAGTCATTCATCTCGTACACGTTTATGTTTATGCTGGCTGTAGATACCGGCAAATTTCTTGAGCATTAAACAAGGGAGTGGGGGTAAGTTTGCGCATCATGCGATCGACACGTCAATCTCCCGCCGCCGCGCACCACCGAACCCTCCCAGTGATACCTAAATATCGCTTTTGTTCAGGCAAGGCCATTTGTTCAAGATGTTTGCCGGTATCTGTACAACACCACAATTTGACGTACTCCGGTAGAAATCCAAAAGTCTATTATTACACCGGGGATAACATTAATCTCGTAAAAGATAGCAGACCGGTGAAACGGTGCCTATAAAATAAACAGTCTTTGATGTTCTCTCGGCTCTATCAAAAAGTGTAGAACATAGCGACGCTTTTAGCAAGAAACGGAATTTCATGTTCGACGCGGTTTATTCACGTAGTTGAACGGTACTGTTGTGTCATGGTCGTGAATGCGACAGATTTACAGATAGGGCGGCAATCAGAGCGTGTGCGCACCGTATCAAGCCTTTCTGATACACACAACGCACTTTCTAATCTACGGCTTTGTCACTTGGCTATTGGTTCGTTTTACAAGACTTTCGCCAATTGTTTTCACGCTACATTACATTTCTTCGTAAACAAAGTTCGATTGCATCATTCAATTGTTATCCTTAGAAGTTATTATTAGACTTGCAACGAATATTCGGTTACTATTCGGCCGAATACCGAATACTTAAATAATATATTTTGTCATAGAGAAATAATTTGAAAAATTAAAATCGATTGCTTACGTATATATTCATATTTTTATTTCTGTTATAATCATTTGAGTAGTCATTGGTACATAACACAGGTAGATCATCTTCTGAATTGGAAAAATGGAGGATCCTATGTATTTGAAATATTGTGGTCAAATCAAAATTTAGAAGGGTAAGGTTCTCATTTCTTTTATAATCATTCATTAATTAGTCATTGGTATATAAAACAGGTACATAATTTCATCATTTTCTGTATTAAACAAGTTAAGAATTTTCCTATCTATCTTCAGAATCAAACTTTAAAAGGGGAAGGTTATGGTGCAGAAAGACTAACTTTTCTGCATTTTTACAAGTACAAGTTTTTGGCGCTAAAATCCAGCCGAATACTTTTGCCTAATATTCGGCTATTTGGTCAGAGACCTCGCCGAATATTCGGTATTCGGTATACTGCCGAATATACTATTCGTTGCAAGTCTAGTTATTATTTAATTTTCCCAACGTTAGTGGGAACGTATATCGTATTGCATGTTTAGCCGGAGCTCCCAACATTGAATTTGATACGAGTTATCTGAAGTGCAAGTGGCCTGTGAAATAGGAGAGCGGATGGGCAAGCTTAGCCGCAATGGTAGATATGGTGATGCGCACTTTAGAAGCGCGGACCGGTCTTTGTACCGGTTTAAGTCCCCATCTCGTATGGGTTGAGACTAACAGTTTTATTAGCTTAGATACGCTCCACTAACGACTGCTACCAACCGAAGCTTATTAAACTTGACATCTCATACTTGAATGTGATTCATATAAAGTCTGAGATACTTTAAAAGTCATATAAAAAACTTTAGAGGTGTCAAGGGACACCCGGATGGAACGAAATTCCTTTCGATTAATTTATATGTTAATTGGTATCATAACAGTATGATAGATTTTCTCGACACCAATCTTACGACGAAAAAAAAAAGCCAACATCATGAGGTGTTCCCAGGCGGTCACCCATCCAAGTACTGACCTCGCCCGACGTTGCTTAACTTCGGTGATCGGACTAGAACCGGTGTATTACAATAGCAAATAGCAAAAAAGTGTCGTGACAACTTTTCGTAAGAATTTTTTCCGTCTAGCCCCCTTTCACAACGCGCGATAAGGAACTTCGTTCCAATTAGTTCTTAATCATTATTTAAGAACTAAAAGACTAGTTATAAAGATACATTATTACACAGGTGTTTTAAACGACATCGATTACTTCATTCATTTTATTGTGAATCTATATGAAAATGAAATTAAATAGCGTAACGAAAATATGCAAATCAAAACATCAGCGCAAACTATGTTTATGTATGCTAATGCTGCATCATCAAATACACATTGTTACACCAACAGCTATGTAGGGCAATGTAGGCTATAATCGGGTGTTTGGCCATTTGATTTAGCAATAGCCAACACGGCTAATCAGATGAAGAAATTTAATACTAAAATTCGTTAGAGGCAAAAACTCGTGATTCTAAAAGTTTCTTGGCAGTCGTCGCGATGATGAGTGCGGCTATTTTCACTATCAATGATTGGCCTTGTGTCTCTATTTTTACACGCTTTATATTAGCTTCACCTGTATGTATGTATGTATGTATGTAACCAACTCCTTCGAACTCGATTTTGACCCACTTTTAACGGACAGATTTAATTAAAACTTTGCGCACCTGTCAAAGATCGATGACAATGCAATAATCCGAAAAAAAAATGAAAAAAATTTAACTAAAAAATAAATAATAGTTTAAAAAATCTAAAAAACACGCTTTTAAAGCACATCAAACTAAAAAGTGAAAAATAATTCCTAATTTAGGCTGAAAATGGTAATGAACAAAAAATACTTGTATTATTGTGAAAAAGCGTGGGGCGCTCTGTGCCATATTTTTCGTCTATAGAGCAACCCACTATTATTTATTACCTCAAACTTGTATCAAAGTACCTACTATCACAATATTGTGTACGATGGCACACTTTCCACTCAACATCTTTGAGACAGTTCCATCTTAATTATAAAAACTTAACCAGGTTAACTTTCAGAGCATTATAAAAAACGTGTGAAAAACATTATAGAATCGGAACTTTCATTTTTCAATAAATACACACTAAACTTTGGTGTTACAACTCACTTCCGGATGGGGTAAGCAACCTTCGGTCACGGTGTGCATGCTGTGTGAAATTATACATCAAACAGACCATTTCAAATGTGCTCAACAATAGTTCAATGACAAAAGCGACATACGGTCAACGATCCAAATTTAAAAGAGGTTAGAGATCACCCGCTCTCAATAAAATCGTCAAAAGTATTTTCTCATTGTAGGCGTCCGGGTGCTAAATCACACGTCCCAAATGGGCACCCAGAAAGGGCTTTATGAAACACCCATTGGTATAGTCGCGGCTAAACAATGTTCGAATCTCTCGTATCAAGATTGACGTCACCGCCTGTCTCCCGGCGGCGGCATACAGTGCATGCGACGCGTGAAGTTTGCAGCGAGCCCGAGGAAGAGGCCGCACCAGTTCAGCGCAGATCCAGAACGGCGAAACAGCTCCTCGACAAGCGCCGTAAGGCCCGCCTATCTTGCGCTGATCTGACAGCTGCCACAAATGCAGAACCGGAGCGCACATCGCGCATGGACGCGATAAAAGCATTCCTGCCATTACGACAATCCAAGTCATTAGGAAGGCTCGACGGTCTCAAAGAGGTGAGTTTAATTGCTTATATTTTTAAAAATAGAATTCCTTTCATCTCGTCTATTAAATCCACAGAGTAGCGAGATATTTTGTAGTGATTTGTTGATTTTAAGCGTTTCGTCCTCGCTGATACGTTTTGTTTGCTCTGTGACAAAATGATGAATGAGATAAGTGTATTAATGGAAAGTCGACTTAGATCAATGTCACGCTATTTCTGACCTTGATGTCGCGTAAAAAACCAGATATTTTTTCTATGTAACACAGATTTTTATAAACTACTAGCGGACCCGACAGACGTTGTCCTGTCTTAACTATGAATATTGATTTCAAATTGGTACAATGAGTTAAAAAAATATTTCAGAAACAAAGTGTTTATTATTTTAATGCTTTATGTTATACAACATTCTTTGTTTGTTTTTCTGGCTCGCATATTATTATATTATCAATATAATAACTCGCATTCTGTCAATGTTGTGTTATGTCAAACGCCATAAGGTTACACCAAAAAGTTCGAATTGTATGGTGGTTAAGTATTCTTGAATTTTCTTATTTTCCGCGCATTTTTTTTCTTTTTTTCTTTTATAAGAACCTTCTCCTGACAATTACAAACACAACAAAATCAGACAAATCGGTCGAGCCGTTTTCATGTGATGTCGTGACAACGGAAAACGGGTTTCATTTTTATATATATAGATTTACACCAAATCAAAACTGAATATGAGATTGAGATTACATAACATTTAAAACCACTTAGCTTTCAATTAACTTTATGATAAGAATTCACTTGCTCCAAAATGACTGCCTATAAGGTCACTTGACCCCTGAGTAGCATCAATCAAATTGCGAAACAAACCTGAACGTTCCTTTGGGCCATGACATCACACTGGCTATAGAGCCTGTATTACAAGGGTCCACCATTTAGACAGCGTGACTCGCACATTCAAGTCAAAGGTAAATCAAGTGCATTGAACAGTCCAATCATGTTTATCTTAACTTTAGCATATTTTGTTTCATGAGTACAAAATATAATATAATAATTAAATACAAACAATATAAAGATAAAAATTAAAAAGAATTCTAGTTCTTTCTTATAATATATTGTAATCGAAATATGCGATATTAGAAATATTCATCTACTTTTCGGTTGCGGGGATTATTATTGTATTACGAATTACGTATCAATATATCATAATTTAGATAATACTAGCTGACCTAGCAAACGTCGTTTTGCAATGTATATTATTTATAATAAAAAATAGGGGTATAATGCTGTATCATAAAAAAATAAAAATTTATCTAAAAATTAAAAAAAAAATAATTTAGGGGTCGACAGCCTTAACATTTAGGGTGATGAAAAATAGATATTGTCCGATTCTCAGACATACCTAATATGCACACAAAATTTCATTAGAATCGGTCAAGCCGTTTCGGAGGAGTTTAACTACAAACACCACGACACGAGAATTTTATACATTAGATAAGCATAGAATTCATTCGTTGATATCGTTACCGTTGTTAAACCCAAAGCTAACAACACATTCTATTCAAAAATTCATCATATAAAAAGTGATATAATAATTCTTGTCCAATTCAGGCTAAGATTATATATCTAGTTCTGAAAGAAATGGCTTGTGTAGAGACCTACGTGCTTAAAATAGGATTTAGAGTTTGGTCACTTCTTTGAAATCGACTTGTTTTTGTTGAACTAAAATATTCATCCTAAATGATTATGTATTTAAGCATTCACATGGATAAAGCGAAATCGGAAATGACCAAAATTTGCATAAGTAATTTATTCGTTGTCTCAGCTACTCGGTGACCTACATTTATATCTTTTTAATATGATTGAGGTCTGAGAATTATAGGAGTTGTAATCACGTGAGTTGGTTTTTCCTCCTTGCAAAGTTTTTATGCAATATTATAATATATTGTTACCGAATAGTATTCAATTTAACTATTATAAGGAATACATAAAATTGGATTTAGACAATGAGTTTGAAATAGAACGATAGAAATATTCATCTCCACTTTTCCGTTTCGGAGATTTTTATTATAATATACGACATAATAATAAAATTTAGAATTCTTTACTTTAGTTGACTAACTTTCATTGTTCCACTTTAGGCTTGTCTGGAAGAAATTTCTTGTTAGCGATAAGGCCGCCCGTTGCCTTATAACTTTTGTAAACTGTTTTTTTATTTTTGTTTTATGTATGTTTTTGATTAAGGTAATAAAGTATAAATAAATAAATTGTATTTACGGAAATCTTTCTCGTACACTAACTGTGATATTTCACTTATCCAAGTACAGTTATTACTAATCTTACATTCTAGTTTAAGAATCAAGTTTGACCCTCGCATACCATGAATACTAGGCTACACAAACTCGAAAACTCATAAGATTAAAGATGATTTATCTTCTACTTCGACAACAATTTGAACAATAAAAAGGTTATTTATGAACAAGTTTTCTGAATTTATAATTACATTGTCAATCACCGTGTAATCGTCAGATTGATTTGCAAGCCTGTGAGGTTGAACCGTTACTGGTTACAACACACGATTCTGCAGATAGTACAAGAATGCGATAGGCAGGTAGGGCAGGTTCAACCTTGGATACGCACACAGGCACGATTCGTGTGTGCTATTTGCGCATGTGATTTACAGACAAATGCCACGCAGCCTGCGCATCTGTTTGCCGCTTTGTGAGCATCTTAACGCCTTTGTGTCCACATCTGTTAAAAAATTATATTAAAGTACCTGCCCGGATCGGGTTATATTTACCCTAGATAAGTTTAGTTTTTTAATAGTTCACAAAAGCTTACGACCATCATCGTTTTATGAGCTTTTGATTATGAAGGACTTGGGTACTATTGCTTATAATATATGTACTAGTAGACTCGGCCAAGCGTTGCTCTGGCTGAGATTTTTGTTATATTACATAGTAGTTTCAAGAGAAACGGCAGGAGAACACCAATCCACCATGCCTTTTTGGTGGTTATGCCATTAAATTGTAGCTTATGTGAAACGTTGGTACTTTTAACACAGCGCCATCTGTTAGAATTGTGACTATCAAAATATTTTGCAATAAAATAATATTGCAGGTATAAATTGAGATGTAAGCTATCCTATCTTTTAAGTTGAATCAAACTTTACACGGTGTGCAAATTTGATTGATATCGGTTCGGTAGTTTAGGAGTCTATCGCGGACAAACAACGTGACACGTAATTTATAAATATTAAGATTTAAAAACCTGTTATAATTCAATGCTCAACTTAACGGTACAATATATCTAAAATATCTTAAGGTAATTATCTAAATTCTAAAGCTATTAAGGTGGAATGCTTCTAAGAAATAGTTCATTCCATTTGTATTTTTTGCAAGCAAAACAGTACTAGGTAGCGATTTGAGTCTGACTCATATAACGGCACTCGAAGTACCTCGTCACAATAAATTAGGTGATTGCGACGCTTAAAATACCGGGACATCAGGCATTCATGTCTGATAACTAGACTTAAGACTACCGTATGTGACTCCCGATGTCAAAAACTTACTGGATTTTGACGGAAAGTAAATATATTAGAGTTTGCTTATCTTGCCAAATTATTTAAAGAGGTCTATTAGGTAGGGTGTGCAGTTGTTTAATCAGTTGCCGTCTAAGGTTCGTAACATTAGCGTCTTTAATTCAAAAGGGCATTAAAGATACACATCAGAATGAGCCCATTAGACCAAAATTGTGCTAGCTGATGGCGACGTGTATCTCGTTCGTATATAATATTAAATTTCTCATGTAAATAAAAAATGATTTTTGTAATGAGAAATAAAGTTCTTTAAACATTATTAATAAGCAATTAGGTCGACTCTTTGGGTTTAATGCATGCCTGTTTCCTCTCGATGTTTTGCTGCCTTCCTCTAAGAAAACAGTTCTCACATCACCAGTAGCGATATCAATACATAGTCCATAGAAAAAAAACTCAGTGCCGATACAACCTTTTTAGGTCTGAGCCTCAGATCTGTGCATGATGATCATTTGTCTATCTAATAGGCATGTCGGTTTTTCTAAGTCTCGTTTAGGAATATCACCCATAAAAGTTTGAATATAAAATAGCTTTACTTAGAACTAATTCGAGGATGATGTGTACTCAAAGGTTGGGTAAATCAAAGGTACTCCTGGAACCCCTTCCTCCTCCTTCCTTGTCAAGAACAAAGATGTCTTTAAGTAGGTGAACAGCTGCTATCAATGAAAATCCTATTTAACTGAAGGATGTTAATGTCATAATTTTTAAACTTCACACAAATCAGCGCATACGTCTTGACACAAATTTGTAATTTAATAAAGAGGTATTAAGCAATTTCCATTGTTTTAACTTCCGTGTTTACAATAAGCAAAACTAGATTCACACATTAGAATCACGAAATTTTGTGGCCTTTATTCAAAAGATCACGATCTGAAGTAATCGTAAGTATTTATAAATTAAACGTTTATTATATATGTGTGTAGTTAGTACAAGGTTATTTTGGAATTTTTCCTTTAAAGCAGATCCTTTACTACTGGTTAAGGTTAAGTTACTTAAGCCAGTAAAGATTTAAACAAGTAAACCATTTAAGAATGTATGAATGAATAGAAAAGACAATATGGGTCCTAAATCAAGACTTAGAAAACCCCGTGCTAGAATGAGAATTGTACGAACGTTGGTTTTCTCTATTCCTCTACGGACCGGAGTCATGGACGATTCGAGCGCAGGGCAGAGGCGTTGGAGAGAGATGTTTCGTTTACCATGGACCGCTACCAACCGACCAATTAATCTAACGACTCTGAAGAGTTCTAAGTTGCGTCATATCGCTCGTTGACAGGCTGGTTGGCGTCGGCACTGTGGAAGGCAAAAGACGGCACGGAGTCTCTCCAAAATGCGCTAAGGAAAGCTATAGACTGAACCAAGTGGAGAGATAGCGGGGCAGCACCGTACAGTACAGTACAGCAATAAAGAATGCTGACAAGAAGAAATCAAGGTTGTAGACAAGCAAAACAAATGTCAAAAATATGTTTATTGTGGAATATAAGATAGAGGTATCACACATTCGACGTCATTAAATTTGAATCGGTAGACATCATTTCATCACTTATCGGCAAAGAAGACAGAAGGGTGTAGGCCGCGAAAAAAAGCAAAGTAAAAAACTCGGTACTCTTTTAAAATAGCAAATCATCATACAAAATGACTATGTCAAACAACACTTATTTTAAAACAAATATCGAAGAAAGAAGTAGCCTGTTCTACTAGTCCCAGGCTCTTTTATCAACTAGATAATCGTTAACTTTATAGTAAGCCTTTTTACAAAGCTTTTCTTTAATACATTTCTTAAATTTATTCAAAGGCAGAGATAAAAGAGCCTCTGGGATTAAAGAAAAGTATCCCTTTTCCCAAAAAAGAATTACCAACTATCGCTGCTGAGTGTATAGTATTAGTGTAGCCGAAAATAATCATTGACGGGACCTTCAGTAAAGCGTGGTTTTAAATTTGTTGGCAACGTTAAAGACGTACGTGAAGTGCAATCAGAATAACCTTAGATATTTTGATCTACCACGGCACCTCAAGGTGGAACTAACAAAACTTGATTGATAAAGATTTAATACTGAGATATTTATTAAGCAGCTGGTCTAGATTAAATGTTCGCATAATCTCAATAGTAGAAGGCAGTTTTGCCGCGCACCACCACTATGTGGAACCAACTGCCCAATGAAGTATTTCTGAACCAATTCGACTTAGGGTCCTTCAAGAAAAGAGCGTACCAATTCCTAAAAGACCGCTATCGCACTCTTCCTCTGGCATTGAGTTTCCATGGGCGGTATCACTTAACATTAGGTTAGCCTCTTGCACGTTTGTTTTGGTGCACGGGGATCGAACCTACGAACTCAGGAATGGGAGTCGCACGTTGAAGCCACACTGCTATATACTGTGATTGATATTTGTGAATGAAATATTTTCAAACAATGATTGATATAAGATTGAATTGTGTTGCTGTCGGGTCGAACAAACTTGTTTCTGTGTCAATAATTAATTTCAATGTCCTACTTAGCTTAACCTTAACTATAAGTACTACGTTAGGAAACTATTAGAAACTTTGAAGTATTGGGCATGGGGCAGAATAATTTTTGTATTTGTTTCTATACTAATATTTATGTGGCCTTGTTGGCGCGGCTAAAAAAAATTAAAAAGAAAGATTTCTATTTCGGAATGTTACCTAATTTCGAATATATAATGTATAAGCAGTGCAGAGCAGTGTTGGCGAAGTGGCTTCAGCGTGCGACGCTCATCTGAGGTTGTAGGTTCGATCCCCGGCTGTGCACCAGACTTTCTATGTGCGGATCATTCGCTGGAACGGTGAAGGAAAACATCGTGAGGAAACCGGCTCGACTTAGACCCGACGGCGTGTGTCAGGCACAGGAGGCTGATCACCTACTTACCTATTAGATTAACAAACGATCATTAATCAGCAGATACATAAATCTGAGGCCCAGACCTAAAAAGATTTTTAAAACATGTAACATGGGGAAACGTTAAGTGATACCACCGCCGATAGATACTCTCTATATAATATACCTAACCAAACCAAATTTAGCACACTGGAAGCCTAAACAGAACATATAATATCCAATCCAATCATTCGATACAGGTCAAATCGGTCAACCCCCTTTAACCAGTCAAAAGTATTCAAATATTTTCGTACATTAATGACGTGTAAATAATTTAAGAAATATACTCAAAAGATTTGTTTAGGATCGATTACAAATAATTTTTGGAAACGTATTTTCAATTCACGTTTACACAATGTTCGCTTTTATTTTAAAATGGTTAAAAAAATTACAAAGGTATTTGCGATTGTGGGAATTGTAAACAATGGCAAGGACCTTTTGTATAAAGGGTATTCTTAAATATAAATTAGTGTGTTTTGTTACCATGGCTACCACGTTTTTGATTAAACCTTTCCAAGCTTTGCATATGCAAAATTAAAAAATAAATTATTATTTAGTTTCGCCTTAATATGTTTTTTTACTTGGCCTACCTTTTTAGATATATACCAACATATGGAACATTTTCTATTCTACCCCACATAGACTGTTTGTTTTTCCGAAACCTAATTTTTTTTAAAATTTTTCTCTATAAAAATCTCCACAGAAATCAAGGAATAAATTAAAAAAATACTTAAATTGTTCCAGTTTTGGCTTAGCTACATTTTGCGATTCATTTCTATTTAGATTTTGAATTCAATTATTTTATATACACACAAAGGGGATAGTGTAAGGAGCTCCAAAATATACTACAGGTACAAAGATCTTCATCCAAATTAATTAATATATGAAGCTTCATCGTAAAGTGACCTACAGCTTGTTCGATTTGTCATGATATATGACATCCATTACTCCGTTAACTTTTCTGTTACACAAGTCTGAGAGAAAACTGTTAATTACCAAATATTTCGATGAAAGGTTAGTCGAAACTTTCCAATCAGCCCTGGGCCGGTCATTCTCTTAAACTTAAGGTCAAACGTCCTTAAATAACCACTTTCGTAATACTCAAAGATTTCTATCAAAATGTATATATATGTCAAACTAAAAGTAAAATATTCAATTCTAAAGTTTATAAAGATTTTATGTTCTACATACAAAATCGACCTCGGTCAGACTTAAGAACAATTTCGAGCGCGTTGATCCCTTGGCGTTGCGTAAAGATGTGGGGTCTCTCTGAATAATAATCTACCGCATTTAGCATGGATAGTGTTCAGAGGATTTTCATCAGAGAGAGTTTCATCATAGGACGTTAAGGCAGAATACAAAATACCATCCGTATCACCTCGACGTCCGTCGTTCCACAACTGAGCGTTTCTTAAGGCAGTTTTTGCTGCGCATCACCATTATGTAGAACCAACTGCCTACTGAAGTCTTTCGAACCAATACGACTTAGAGTCTTTAAAGAAAAGAGCGTACTCTTAAAAGGCCGGCAACTCACTTGCGAGCCTTATGGCTATGTGAGTATGCATGGAAGGCGGGATTCCTTAACATCAGGCGAGCCTCCTGCCCGTATTACATAAAAAAGAATCTATTCAAATCCAGAATAGTGAAGATCCATAATATTGTGCACTTTATTTTGAATGTTTCTTTAGAATTCCTTTGCTTTTCATCATAAAACAAAAAACGTTACTAACATAGCATATATTTTGAAAGCAATTAAAAGAAATTTCTGCAATCTCACAAGTACACAATAAATTGCAATATCAGTAATATAAAAACGATAATTCACTTCCCGCAGCTTCAATATTGTTCGCTAATGCAAGTTATGTGACTTCTCAATACTCGATCAGACATTAACACGGTCGTATAGTACAGGCCTTAACCAGTCAAAGAATACCTCCTTACAAGGATCATTTCTGCTGTTGAATATCGACTATTCGTGGTTTATTAAAAAGGATAATACTTTCTATAAATACTCAGATAGGTTTTAAAATAAATCAGTGGACCTTTTTAGATCTGGGCCTCAGATATCTGTTTCTTATTTATTTGTCAATCTAATAGGCTAGGTGATCATGACACACGCTGTCGACTTTTTGGGTCTAAGGCAAGCCTCACGATGTTTTCCTTCACCGTTTGAGCAAATGTTAAATGCGCACATAGAAAGAAAGTCCATTGGTGCACAGCCGGGGATCGAATGTGAATATGAATCTCATATGACAGTACAGTTTTAAGGTCGATGAGTCTTTCACTTGATCGATCTATCTGGTTAGTGAACCGCCACGTGGTCTTTTGCCTTCTGTCACACCAACCACGATCAGTTCTCATCGCCTCTGCGCATCGTTCATTTGTTTTTATACAATGCTTTTAATAAATGAAAACGTATACAACATCCTTACTTCTGCAACGTTCTGTACTAGTACTAATTATTCTGTACATGAATAAAAGCTATTTTTATAACTTGGTTTGTAATAAGTTTTTTTAAAGGCCCTCTTTAAATTCCAACAGTGCTACCGAAACCTATCCCAATTACGAGTTTTTGTACTACAATCCCAAGTTTGCGACACATTTTGGGAGAAATACACGACTTGCATACAATAGCGTCCTGTTCTAAGACCGTGAACTATGTACTCATTGTACGAGGCTTAGCTTTTGTTTAAAGAGTTGAGATTACCTGTTATCGGAGGTTAAACATGGCCTAAGCATCACCCCATTCATACAGGCACACGCTATCAAGTGTATCAACCCTGTGATAAGTGGCTGCACGTGTGTTGCGACACACTTCAATGTAAACTACGGTCAGTTTCAACACGTTTTTCTTAGGGCTGTCTCGAATAAAACGTCAATACTGAAACCGCGTGACATCTCTGTTATTAGTCTCGGCACGTAACTTGGCTAGATTTTACGTGGTGGGTTTTGGGCATGTCGAAAAAGATCAATAACTCCATCCCTATTCGTGTATGTTATTCGATAAATGCTGTATTGTTCATAAAAACTAAATTTGCTCTGCGCTATTTAGACTAAAGTCTGTCTCGTCTCTTTCTGCTCTGTTTACGCTGTGATGAGAAGAGAAAGATGAGTACTTTAGTAACTGCAATTAGACTGATTATTATATGAATAAGGGGCTGTGTACAAATAATTAAGTGGTTTCCTAAATATCTAACACCTTTCATGATGCTGCGTTCGTGTCGGCCGTCCCACGTATTAAGTGTCAGAGATAATCTGTGCACTCACTTTTGCATTATAAGTAATATCCTTCATGGCATATGTCATAGAAACCGCCGAAGGCAAGTCCGCTTGGAGATATTATTATAAGTTTATTGTGACAACCCTAGTACCAACCCTATAGTGTACACAAGTATTTAGCCTTCCGTGTATTTGATTATTTAGAGATATTGTTTGTACAACAATGAAGATGTTACATCGACTAACCGGTTTGTATGTATTGAACGTTGGTTTAGTATGAGAATAAAAACCCCATCTGGACATTACAAGGATAATATTAAAGATTTTCCTTATAGCAAGGGAAACTATGAATGGGGAAGTTACTAAAGCTTAAGAAGTGGGTGGCCTTGTACTAAGCTTCGACGACTTTACGAAGAAATAATAAAAGTAGAATGTGATCTTTAATCGAAGACTATAAACAAATGTTTAGTAGAAGGGAATTTGATATTGTATATGACAGAGAAGTACGAGGGGCCGATGACTGTCCATGCGTCATACCCGTGAACGGGTGCTACTTGTGGTAACTGGTCGTACTTGAATTCGTGTATGCGGTGGTGTTAGTTATTTCGACTACATATGTATTTGCGTGTTGTTCCCATGAGAATGTACGTGCGTGCTCCTATTTCACCATGCCTCCTGCTGATAGAGGACAAATCTTTCTTTTTAATTTATTTTATTATTATTTATTACTTAAGATGTCATGTGGAACATTGTGTAATGGTTGCAGCTCCTTACAAACGTTGTGTAAAACCTAAAACTAGGCGATTAAAAAAAATAGCGGAGAGTTTATTGCCAGTTCTTCTCTTCCGTTGATTTGAGAACTGGCAGTAAATTTAAAATTAGAAGCATTTCATATATATATTATATTTTCGTTTTTTTGACGTTCATAAGTGTACATTGTGTACATATGAAAAAATTTTGACTTTGAGTACAAAAGATATGAACCACTATCGGCCATTGAATAGTCGTTAATATATAGATCTAGCAATATTAGCAATTCAAAAAAAAAACACTAGTATTAACGCTTTTGTACTGATTTGACTTTCACATTAATTAATAAATGACAATGTCAATGGCAGCTGACAGTAACGTCATTGCTACCTTTACATTGATATCTTTAATTTAATTGTAAAAATCGTTAACCTGGTTTAATCCGGTTAAGGGAATTACAATCTCAACTGTAATAATGCAAAAAATAATATTAATAATATTAATGACATTACTTATTCAGCTTTATGCAATACCAATTAAGTACTAATTACAAATTTACCGCTTTCTTTATATTGATATTAAATGTTGCAACATAAAAATTTTCTCAGCAAATTGGAGGTCATGTGTTCGAACCGGCTACCAAGCCAATTTTTCTATTTGCATAACACTTGCCTATAAGCTGATGAAATTCGTAAGATAAGTGAGATGTCATTGGCCAAGATTTCGCGCTAAATATGGCTGTCATATCTGATGTCTGTCATGTCAAGATGTATTGAGTTTTGACAAACGTCAATCGTAGTTCGCGCCCTTTTAATTTTTTTTTATTTCACTGCGAACAGACATGTGACAGTAATAGGGACAAGACATTATTTATATTAAGGCTTATATAAATAATATGCGTTCTAAAAATAAAATGTTTTATAGAACCATAATTATATCAGCGATAAAAACTGTTATTTTTTCGAAGTATTCAATGACTAAGTTATGAGGTTTATTAACAGTTTTTGCTTGACTTTGACAGCTGACAGTATTGATGATTGGACATGATCCATCGTGACCTTTCGACTTTATTTATCATTTTAATACAATGCATTCGAAGTTGAAAATCCCCTTTATGAAGGAATTTTATAAATTATTTACGTACAATAAATTTGTTTCTTTGTTATGGGTATGATTAAATAGTTTAATTAATATTATTCTTTTACACTGTTTTTCTTATCATATGTGCTTCTCACTAAGCAGTATTTTTATGACTACAAAGTTATTTTATTATGATTTAATAAATATTAATAATAATTATCCAATGGCGCTACAGCCATAGCCTTACCCTCAGTTTGAATCCGATTCTTTTATCATTTTTATTTCATAGACAAGTAGTTTTCTGTCTGACTCATGTAATCGATTTTTGTATTTGAGCGAGTTACATGAGCAAAAACATTCATCCGTGGTACGAACCTACGACCTCAGGGATGAGAGTTGTTTTTTTTTAATGGAATATCGCTGTGGTCTGAAAGTCCTTGACAGCTCAGCTCGGACTGTTTGGGCAAGCGTAGGTCGGCCGGAAAGGGCTTTTCCCGCGTCTAGCGCAAGGGCGTCTCCTGCGAGACTCGGACCTCGGCTTGGGCCGTCGCGGAGTGGCCAATCGCCTGAAGTCCAGGAGGAAGGTCACTGGAGTGAGGAAGTACGTGGAAGACGGTTTTTAGGTTCCTAGTTCCTTCGACCCTAGTTCAAAGCCTAACACAGGTTATAGAAATACATAGGTATAGAGAAATACATATACCTATACATATATATCGAGAACTCAAGTTAAAGATCTCAATCAGCTAATAAACTCATTACAAGTTACGCACTTTCACAGACCAATACATGCGACTGCATCCAACCGTTAACGTCATCGCCATTTTAAAACCGTTCCCAATTACGCAGAGAAAGTGTTTTTATTTATCTCACGTCCATCTAAACAGATCTAATTATGAACGATAACGCCTTAGATAATCCTATTTGCTAACAAGGCTGGCAATTCGTGACTATTAAATTGATTAGATGCCGTATTTTTCGGTCTGTGAATTATATAAGTGTTATGTAAGCGTCCAAATCGATTTATAAAGCTTGGTTAAATATGTCAAAGTTAGGAATTAGAATTGTTTATCAGTTTCTGATAATAGAAATTGCATTCGATAGTTACACGAATACTATTCGATTGCTTCTCCAGTTAAGTTATACCTCCACGCAGCTAACGTTTTATATATCAAATTCATTTATCACGTGTAATTATGACCGTCAATATAAAATTTTAATATCTTAATATATATAAATCACGTGTCGCGTTGTTTGTCCGCGATGGACTCCGAAACTACTGAACCGATTTTAAATTAAATTTGCACACTGTGTGCAGTTTGATCCAACTTAAAAGATAGGATAGCTTACTTCTTAATTTATACCCTAAATATTATTCTATTGCAAATTATTTGTTTATTATTTGACAGTCACAATTCTAACAGATGGCGCTGTGTTGAAAGTACCAACGTTTCACATAAGCTACTATTTAATGGCATAACCACCAAAGAAGAACGGTGGTCCCCATGACTGGTGTTCTCCTACCGTTTCACTTGAATAGTTTGCTACTATGTAATATAACAAAAACCTTAGCCACAGCAACGCTTGGCCGGTCTGCTAGAAATATATATAACAGGGACCTTACCTTATGTTAAGTGATACCACCGCCCGGACACTCAATACAAGAGGGCTCGCGAGTGCGTTGCCGGCCTTTTAAAAATTAGTACGTTCTTTTCTTGAAAGACCCTAAGTTAAATTCGGAAATACTTCAGTAGGCAGCTGGTTCCATAGTAGCGGTGCGCGGCATAAACTGCCTTAAAACTAGCACTATACATAACATACTAATAATAGATTAACTACTGGTTGTTATGTATTATTCTCGTTAAAGGTGAAATGAACTCAAATGGATGAAAAGCTACTTCATCACACACACATTCAGTAAAATAATATATTAATCTAAGGACCCGTCCTACTCTCTTTATCCTAATTTAAATATACGTAACTTTATTCAATAAACTGTGTATTCACTATTGTTAATAGAGCCATAAATTCCATTTATATCGACTGTAAAATAACAATCTACGGCTTAGAGCCTAGATCTAATAGGAATACTTAGATGATCCTCAGATCATAGGATAATGTTTGTAATCCCACTGATTGCTTGGGATGGCCTGCAGATTGCACTCAGCTTCCGCCTCAACGGGACTCGCATTCCTTCATACCTTGACCAGCTCAAACCCGCGGCACCGTTTACTAAGCAATGAAGTTTTGAAGTATAATACGTAATTTATCTAATATGTAATTTGACACTTGGGATATTTCTGCGTCCTTTAGGGTCACAATGTATGGATAAAGTACCAAATATTGTGCTATTTGACACTTCATCGGACTCAACTTTTGATGGACTTTATGTGACGAATAGCGCTATCTGACAGTCGTGAAACGCAACAATAGTGTTTATCTTACCAATAAGTAATAAATAGCTAATTTGGAACTTATGTAGAACTTATCCGTACATTGTGAAACAGACCCTAAGTATTTTTTGAGGCACAGAATTTTTTAATGTAATACTAGGAAATGACGCATTTATGTGTTGCTAACGAAGGTTGTTAAGGAAGCATATAAAGATAATTACAATTAGTATTTAATATAATGTAAGAATTGCAACTATGACTTGCAGTTTGTATAGAAATTAAGTGATTTTTTAATGTCCATTATACTTCATTTAAGATGAAAAAACACATCATTATTTACAGTTGGAGTTGAATGAGGAAAAAATATTGAAATTTGTTTAGATGTTTGGGCTCTGATCTTCGGAATTTTTGTTGTAATTAGATGTCAGTATTACAATTATTTGTTGATGGATTACTTCTTGCATATGTGCATTTATTACACTTACACACTACGCCAAATGATTTTGTTGGAGAAAAACCTTTGAGCAAATAATCAACTAGCTATAACCCGCGACTAGGCGGTATGATAAAGTATGTTAAAAGATCTAAGCGAACATATAAATAAATACATTTATGTGAAGAACATATGATACTTCCTCTTACACTGTAGATGAAAACTTAGTTACTTACATAAACAATTGAATAATAAAGGTAAGTAATGACTGTACCTACCTATCTATGATATTTATCGGCCCTTGATATTTTTGAACTTATGCTAGCTACTTACATAGTACCTACGAATCGTTATTACCCATTTGACATAAATGTATCAATGGTCTGAAATAAATCACACAGGTCTACGGAATGCAGTTTGTCGAAAGTTTTTTCAAGAACTATTATTATTTCTTATAAATGATCTATTTAATAAAAACAGTAGTCATATTATAGAATGAAATGAAATTTATGTTAATGTTTTTATTACTCTGGATAGTCACAGACTATAAAACGGTTAATATACTATTGAATGATCAGCCACAGAGTAAAGCATAAAGAATGGAATTAAAAAAAAGATTAAATATTGCTAAACAACAAGCGAATTTACTAAATTAAACATATTTGTTCAACTTATGTAAATAAAGTTAATATTTGCAACATCTAGGTATAACACCAACGCGTTTGACCTTCCAAAATTTAAAAATCCACGCAGAACTGTGTTAAGAACCATAAATAATAAAATAAATTAAAAAAGGCCTAGACAAACGACTTATCTACAATCGGATTCTTATATAAAATTGATTGAGGCGAACACGTACGAATGTTTATATTATTTTATTCTTTTGTCAGGATTTATCTTCGCTTAGAATCTTGTATTTGCATGTTTACGATTCGCACCGCAGGAGGTCTGCCGCGATTTGTTCTGCAGAAGTGATGCTATGACAGCGAATTGGTCACCATTAGCCGATGTTTTGTAGGGATTTAGCGTTTCTTATCAGTTCCTGAAGCTCTGTTCAAACTTTCAACAAATGCCATTTGATTTTTTTTTAAGAACGTCTTGTTGATTACTCGACGAGTGTTAGTGAAATTAATGCCCAACTAATAATATGCTTTTGGCGTATTAACATCATTAACGCGTTCAGAAACTCAACATTTAGTCGTCACACTTATAAATTAGCCTCAGAATCTTTATGCTTCTTGTAATTAAGTAATGCATTAAATTCTCTAAATAATTTATTTCCAATTTATCTATATGTCAGAGCAATGGCGCTGGTATCAGCCATTTTCATTTAATCTAATAAACAATATAACTGATTTGAACAAATTTGACTTTGATGTTATTAAATAATGAAAATGGCAGCTGATACCAACGCCATTGCTTCGACATATATATAAAAATCTACACAAAAGAAAATTTGAACAAACGTCCTTAGTGTTGAGAACCCTAACCACGCAGCATAGGCTCACTGCATAGGCCAGGTACAATTTTATGCTATAAATAATCGAGTGTCAACTTATCTTTCCGCCATTATTTAAATGAAACATAATACGTATTTTATCGCGCTATCTGAGGGTTTAATGGCGATTATAACTTTGATTTTCTTTAAATATTCATAGCTGAATCTGAGGGCAGGTGTACACTATGCATATATAGTGTATGTATTAGAATGGTTCGCTTTGTGTGTTCTTTGAGGGGCGGTGAAGATCTTCCTTTATAAATATGTATATTTTCAATACATGTTTTTCATAAAATATATGAAAGATTATTCTAATGGAGAAATGTAATAAAAAACTCGTTTTCTGGCAAATGTTACTGAATATACTATACTTTTGTCTAGTTCAATTTTTAATCGTTTTTAGCAAGATTTCTTCTTGTTCATGCGTTTCTTAACAATGTCTTTTGAGACAATGTTAATCGTATGCGATTAAGTATTAGAACAGTAATTCAAAGTAGTTTTGCATCTGTTTAAAGACTTCTACTTTTAAAAACACAATCTTCATATGGTATACGTATAAAGGCATTAGACTGTTGCGTGTCTAAGTTCAAAGGTCATTGCATCTGCACTTTCGATTAGAACAAGTGAAAGGTGCATCTTTACAGGTGGCTCTTTGCAATATTCAACCGTTATGCGGTTGGCAATAATGGGTTTGAACCGCAAATACTGGAGTTCGACAGTCAACGTACTGAGTGCGTTCTAAATTTAAAATATTGGTACGCAAATGCACTGTGCATTTCGCGTTCTAAATTTAAAATATTAGTACACAAATGCACTGTTCATTTCGCGTTCTAAATTTAAATAATTGCCAAGTGCGTTCATTCAAAAGATGCGTGAATGAATCTTAACTCGTAGAGGACGTTCATGAATTTTTTGTTTCCTAAAGTAGTTTGTTTTGTAATAGGTGGCGTTTCAGTCAACCAAAAAAGGTTTTAAAGCCGTGTATTTAAACATTTACAAGCATATCAACGCTTTTCTATTATGTAATGTCTAAAAAACATAAGTTTTTATAACTCAATGTTGATTTTATTCGTGACGGAAGCGCTCGAGTCCCAGGAAGAGACTTCAATTTAATAGTTAATAGCCTCATGCATTAATGGAACATTATATTTATGTTCGTTCTAACTGCCCAATAATAATTTCTCTTTTAACGAAGCTTATGCTTGCTTATTTATATTTAATTTGATTATGTATTATTTATTAATGCATTAACATTTTCACAGTACACACTTATAAAGAACCCTTTCGTGACTTCGTGGTTAATGCGCATATTCGGAGTTCGGTGCCACGAAAAACAATAATAGTCTGCTTTTTTATATAGAACAGGGTACAAACGGGCTTGCGGCTCACTTGTTAAGTGATACCGCACATGAACACTCTCCATGCCAGAGGGCTCGCGAGTGCGTTGCCGGCCTTTTAAGAATTGGTACGCTCTTTTCTTGAAGGACCCGAATTGGTTCGGAAATACTTCAGAGGGCAGCTGGTTGCACTGTCTTGAAAGCTTTAAATAATGAATAAAACAGCTTTACTTACTAGCTTTAAAATAAATAATAAAACGATTAAAGAAATCGGCTTATTGGTTTACGGTACTGCAACAGACAGATAAATACAATTGTTTAGACTGTTATTACGGGTCTAGATTGTCATTGGTGAATGCGGCTGTAACGGGAAACACATCGCGCCAATTATCCCTGCACATCCTACTTTCTATGTAATGCTTGAATGTTCAAGTAACATATGCATTTTTCTAATGTTCTAGGAATTCTTTGGCTATGGAATTCTGTATCTATTTTGTCCTAACGGGCGTTAATATACTACTACTGTTAACATGTATCCTTCATACAATGTTAATAAAAATACTAGGACTTGATAACTTGTAACAGGTTTCGATTTCCGAACTCATTCGACTTAGTGTCCTTCAAGAAAAGAGCGTACTAATTCTTAATATGCCAGCAACGCACTCACGCCTACATATATTTTTTGTGATGAGAAACTCAAACTCAAAATATCTTTATTCATGTAGGTAAACAAGAACACTTATGAACTGTCAGAAAGTTAAATTAATTGTAAATTTCCATTTACTACCAGTTCGCTAGTCAAGGGCGTAGAGCGGGTAAGAAGAACTGGCAAGAAACTTTCCGCCACTCTTTTTAATCGCCAATTATTGTCATACAAATTGTTTGAAGAGCAAATCAATCCCAAGGATTAGGATCATTTAAATATTCCTCAAATTAATAAAAAGCTTTATTAATTTTCGTTTAACGAGGGCTTTGAATTTATTTAGTTATAATTCTCTAATTTCGCTTGGGAGTTTGTTGTAAAAACGAATACAATTTCCATATAAGGCGTGGTTTTAATAAAGCTCTTCAAACATTATATACATATATATAATAGTCAAAATCTGTTATAACGACATCGAAAGGAATACTCATATTTGGTCGTAAAAACCGATAGTCGTAACAGCCGATGACTTTGATTTTGGTTCATATAACCGGTATGTTGTTCTAAAATCTAAACGATGTCGTCATAAACGGTTTTGACTGTATATAATGACTGTATGGTATAAAATCTCTATCGGTATGCTTAATATAACGATTACGTTACCCTAACTTCAGTAAATCTTACATAACGATTCATCAACGTTACAATGGAGGGTTAAACTGTCAAATATGACCTCAGATTGTCTGATAAGCAGAGAGCACTGTACTATACACAATGAGGCTTCTATTCATAGAGTATAGAATTCGGAGCATAGAGTTTCGCTAGAAGATAGCGAATCTAGTCTTTGATAACTTGTTATCGCAGCAGGTTCCCGATTATGGCAATTTATAGACTTGTCCACGCAATTTCCACTTTTAAATCGTTTTTCTAAATGTCATGAGTAGTTTTTTGTGTCGAAACCGGCGCGGACTTGAATGGTACATTGAAACTTATTTTTTAAATCGATACGCGATTAACGTTTTTAAGATAGTTTAAATTTGTGAGACATCTATACAGGTATGATTATCAATCAGTGTTGGTCTAGTTCAACGTGAGTTCTCATCCCTGAGGTCGTAGGTTCGAGCCCCGACTGTGCGCCAATGGACTTTCTATCTATGTGCGCCTTTAATATTCGTTCGTACGGTGATGGAAAACAACGTGAGGAAAACCGGCATGCTTTAGACCTAAAAAGACGGCGTGTGTCAACACGTTATATATTCGAAAAAGAAATGACAACGAAAGAGATACAGAAATCTGGGGCCCAGACCTATTGAGTGCCTCTGGTTTTTTTATAAATTAAAAATCACTGGCGCTACAACCTCTTTAGGTCTGGGCCTCAGATTTCTGAATCTTTTTCATGATCATTTTTAAATCTAATAGGCAAGTAGGTGATCAGCCTCCAGTGCCTGACACACGCCGTCGACTTTTTGGGTCTCTCATGACTTGACTCACGATGTTTTTCTTCACCGTTCGAGCGAATTTTTTATGTTTATCGCGACTTAATCGATTTTGATACAGCATAATGTCATTTACAAAACCGCCAGCAGGCCAAGTACGCATCAATTATATTTAAAAAAATACTATCTTATTTATATAGAAGGGCATAACACGTTTTTCAATTACATAGATGATAAATATGTTGATTCTATAATAAATCGCTCTCGTTAACGATAGATACAATTTTGCATATTTCAGATAACATTAAAGTGTCAGTAGAAAGCCGAAGCCACAATTGAATATCACATGAAGGATAAATATGTGTATAATCTAGCGATCACTCCACTTTCTCGCTTCAAGTAACACTGTTTTATGTTTGATTTTACGATAATATGGAGATTGTTAGCAAAACAAGGTCATAATAAGATCGGCAACGCACTTGCGAATTTCTGGCAATGCCCCCTGTACAATTTAGTATAAAAAAGTTTTTTTGTGAAATCCTTCAGTCATGCTCTTCAGTCTTCTGGTGTTAATGGCGCCGTACAACTTCCTCCACTCTCCCCTGTCGTCGGCAAGCCTCTCGTGATGGTAAGACCTGTAAAGGGATTTACTTGATCGGTCCAAGGAGTAGGGGATTGGGCTCGAGGTCTGGTGCCTTCCACTTGAAATAAGCCTATTTCAAAACGCGAATTTATTTGGGAGTTTCTGTAACAGAAATACATCACAAGAAGGTTGCTTATTACGAGATTCTGGTGGAAACGTTTAACATTTCAACGTAACAGTCTTTGGTACTAAGCTTCCACGTTGGTGCAATTTCAAAATTGCTGATTGCATAGCCCCGGTCCATAAAATAACCATAGGTTATACTATTATATACGCCTTTGCTTGACAGTATATAATGAACATCCGTGGTTGATAACACCGGAAGCGTATGGTTCGTTTCCCCGTAAATACTGCTTTGATAGTATCTATAGGTAATTATCGCATCGGTAAGTTTAGCTGACTAGCAATAAGTCTTTGATGCCGGTGGTCTTGCCTTATTTTAGCTTCTCAGGAATCGAAGCCAAGACCTTCTGGCCGTACATTTCCTAGTATTTGAGGGTGTAACATTGAGAAGCGGTTAAATTTATTTGGAAAGGAAATCATTTGAGTTTGTTCATCTTAGGTTTGCATTTTCCCATTTCCTGTTCCATGTCATTTATTTTATATCTCATACATTTAAATTTTTGAAGTGAAACTTTTTTATCGGGGTTGGAAAAAAATTTAGTGTAACATTTTTTCGTTACGCGTCACATTTTTCGGTTACGCGCCATGTTGCTTTTTGAAGTCAAACTTCTTTATCGGCGTTGGAATGAAACTTCTTTATCGACGTATGGGAGAAATTTTGTAGCAAATCGTCACGTTTTTCAATGATAATAATAATTCTATTACAATTAATGAAATTCTATAATAATCTTCGTAGTAATAAGGTAAAATGAAATATTTGTATTCATGTCTATGATAATAAAAGCCTTTTGTTAAACTTTATCTAATTTAACGAATTTCTGTAAAGTTGCATATAGTAGATCATTTTTCGAAAATTAAGATCATAAAGACGTTTCACTTCTTACGTGTGTACACCTAGTACACGCACAATTTTTATTTTTTTATAATAGTGGTCAAACAGGCAGGAGACTCATCTGACGTTAAGTGATATTCCCGCCCAGGGATACTCACATTGCCAGAAGGCTCGCAAGTGCGTTGTTCGGAAATACTTCAGGCTGCTGATTCCACATAGTGCACCACCACTATGCGTCAAAAACTGCCTTAATAAACACTCAGTTATGGAACGACGGACGTCGAGGTGAAACGATTCTCGTACCTAGAACATTTGTCATTAAAAGAAAACACAAGGTTGCATTCTCGAGCATATGAAATTGCCTATTGCATAGTTATTAGTAGAAAGTAATGATTGCTGTGTATGTTAAGTACGACGATGTAATTGGATCGTCTGTGACATGTGCGTGTGCTCCGATTACAGATCTTACCCTGCAAAATTACATGTATTCTTATACAGACGATAGAGGTCATTGCTCTGTATTAACACAACAATAAGGTACATGTATAATATTTGATGTTAAATCATTGTTACAAGTTTTTGTGTTCACGTGAATTTAAATTTAGAACTGTCTCCATATAATTGATAGGCCTTGTTGTGCTGGACCAAATCCTGGACATACTAGAGAAGGGACAGGACAAAAATACCCATAACGGGCGAATGTCATGTAGGACGAAGTGTGATTGGTATGTCAGGAGTAAGTGGAGTGCTGCAAGTGGAGAACCGTGGTCTGCCTACCCTTTGGATTAAAGGCGTGAGTGTATAGATGCATTTAGAACGATGTCCAAAATCAAAGGGACACAGTATTCGTCTATTTCATTGACGAATGCCGGTGGCTGGCCATGCGTCATGCTCGTGAACGGGTGCTGCTTGGGGTGACTGGTCGTACTTCAATTCGTGTATGCGGTGATGTTAGTTATTTCGACTATGTGTTTGCGTGTACCCTCGAGAATGTAAGTGCGTGCTCCTATTTCACCATGCCTCCTGCTGATAGAGGACAAGTCTTTGTTTTTAATTTATGTTATTATTATTAATTACCTAATATATCATGTGGAACATGGTGTAATGGTTGCAGCTCCTTACAAACGTTGTGTAAAAAATCTGGCGATTAAAAAGAGTGGCAGAGAGTTTATTGCCAGTTCTTCTCTTCCGTTTTACGCCCTTGATTTGAGAACTGGCACTAAATGTAAAGTTAGAAGCATTTCATATACTTTTTTTTTTTTGATGTTCATAAGTGTACATTGTGTTACCTATATGATTAAATGATGACTTTTGAATAGATTCCGTCGATATATACGTTGTTGATATTTGGGTTTATGCGACTTTCTTTAATAATAACTAGCAAACTCGGCGAACGTCGTTTCGCCACCAGATGGCTTCGTTTTACGTAACATTTCGTTTGGTGATCCCGCTTTTCTGTTGAATTTTTTCCTGAATTTTCTTTGCTATAAACCTCACGGAGCCCGAGACCTTTCCAACGAATGCAAAACCGTGGAAATTGGTTTGTGCGTTCTGGAGTTATAACGTCAGGAAGGAAAACCCGACTTATTTTTATATAGTAGATTGCACCGACAATTGAACATCATCAGTGATAGCCAATCGTGAAGTCGCAAACAGAAGCAACAAATGCGTTTCATAATTTCACATAAATCATTTTATACCTACGCTTATCTAAGCTGTGTACACGGAGCAATTTATCAGCCCGGGGTTTCGACGGCCAATAATTAGCGGTAATCGATCTTGCAGATTCGCTTGTATGGGGCGTTGCAGTGCGAATGCAAGCGCATTCCGGTCTCACTTTGACTACGGTAGATGTGCTGTAGTTATATTATGCTTATGAAGTAGATTGTGCAAAGGATATAAGGAAAGGGTTATGATGAAAACCACTTGTTGCAAGAAATGTATTTTGTTGAAATTTGAAATAATATTTTTGTTTTTAGTTTAGTTAACTTTGTTTCGCCTTTATTTTATTTTTTTACTTTGTCTAGCTTTTTAGTAGCTACATATGGAACATTTTGATATTCTACCCCATAGAACTGTTCCGGAGGACCAAATTTTCAATTTAAGGAATAAATAAACAAAAATACTCCATTGGTCCAGCAGTCTTCGAGTTTGCCCTTAAGCAACATATTTTACGTTTCATTTTTATATATATGGTAACATACGTAAGTTTGTATCGCTTTATCATAAAGAATCAAAAGACGTCATTTAACGTTACGATTGAGCCTAACTTAACACTAATAAGTAATTTAAAACTAACCTATATTTACTAAAAAGGAAGCAAATTGCAATTAAATTAAAAGACTAATTATTAGTCATATTAAAAACCCAATCACTAGGACCTCCTAAGAGAACGTGTTAAAGGGAAGTTTTGTTTGACGTGTGCACAAACCGGACACTCTTTAGCCAGTAGCGGTCAGTTACACCGCGGGCTAAAGATAGAGGAATTAATGAGGGAAGTACGATTCAGTCACCATAAAACTACTGTGCTCGATTATTACAGTAGACTCCGGAACACTGTAGTTTAAACAAGATATTACAAGATATTAATTACACAAAATTAACTCAAACAAAGAAACGTTTTAGATTTATTTTAGTATTATTTATTTTTACTATAACTTTGGAGGTAGAATATTGTAAATACAGTGTTAGGTGTCTTTCTTAGAAATTTCGGCGATTTGTTGAAGTTATACTTCTTTAGGCGCGTTATGAAAAATTGATGAGAGTGAAATTTTACGATGCACGCGCAGCGTGACACAAAATTAACAGAATGAAGTTGCCCACGGAAGATGCTACGGCATTGGACATAATTTAAAAACAACATTCGAATAGTAAGAGAATTTATGTTACACTTAATGTAAGAGAATAATAATAAATATTTATCTATTTAATTATTTGCATGCAATCAAAAACTATTTTTAATAATGCCAAAGAAGTATTACTTCTTACGCGCGTACATAAGTACACGCACCCTTTTTTTATATGAAAATATTTATTCGTTATAGAGAATGACGTATGATAATTGTATGGGGTTTGTGTTAAACTACACAAATGTAGCTATTTTACGTTATAGAGAGATATTCGTTATAAAGAGTTTACACTGTATTTGTATTGGTAAATATGTACATGAACGGAAATATTAAAAGTACCATACAGTAATTTTGTTCTACTGACAGTTAGTGAACTAGTTAGTGAGAACTCGGCTGATATCATGGCGAGTCATGTCATATAATCAATATAAACCGATATATTTTCACAGCCTGATCTCGTTTCGTATCGAGATCAAGAAAATGTAATCTTGAAAGTTGGAAATTGATTGCTCGCTGCATCTAATTTTATCATTTCGCAAAACGAGTTTTCAATATAACAGTGAAAACTTTATACATTAACCTCCTTGTGTAAAATCTAAAGTGTATCGTCTGTTTTCATCACAGCTTAAAACTAATGACAAAAATTATTAGTTTCTTAAATATTATTTATCAACAAGTTTTATCATTTATGTAAAACGTTACGATGCAGGGCGGGGATTGAATTATGCAATATTGTTAATATTATTCGACTTTCCAGTACTTCACACCACATAATGGTAACTTTTAGGTCTAAAGAGTCACTAGGTGGTCACAAAATGTTTTATTATACTTGGGTACAGTACTGTACTTGGTTACAGAAAAACGTTACGGCGCGTTACATGGGGGGGGGGTCCCAATAATCTCCAAAAATTGCGTGATGTAATACTTGAACGCTCCCTAACTAATTTTATATTAAACGGTTTGTATAATTTAGGTGAAATAAATATAATGTATGATATCAACACTTTTTTTAAATAAAAATGTTATGACGACGAAGAGAAGTTAATTATAAAATAACAAAACAACCATAAACAAACAATTCAAAAATAGAAGTCCACGTTTGAATTTGTTTTTATGTCAACACTACTTTCGCTACTGCAGTGAGAGTGTTGCCATAAAGCTGTTTGGCGTCTCCTAAACACGTTATGTTCATTAAGTTTTTACAATTTACCACAAACCATATACAGTGTGATATATAAAAGTGCTATACCTAAACTCTCTATACTAGAATATCTCTCATCTAGTTTAGAGATTTAAAGAAAACACTTTTTTAACGGATTGAAGCTACGTATTATTATAAACTTATAATTATTTTACATAATTTTATTTTTTTCCGACGTTTCGCGTGCTTTACAGCGTGCGTGGTGACTGAAGACAAAAGGTGTTGAATATCAAAAAGTATCACAGCTGTAGAAAAAGTTATACATAGTATCTGTATTTTTTCCCCGGAGTTGCAGAAATGACTCATGGTGTCCTCTATTTTGGATTGTTTGTCTTGATATTTTAAGATGTAAGTTTATAATATTCCTTCAATCCGTTAAAAAAGTGTTTTCTTTAAATGTGTAAACTTATGTTAATAATAGACAATACTAGTTTAGAGATTTTAGAATCCTGCACCGTGTCTTACACTAGGTTTTTATAAGCTATTTTTACATTTTACCACAAACCGTGTGATATTTAAAAGTGCTATTTCTAAACTAGAATATCTCTAATCTAGTTTAGAGATTTTAGAATCCTGCACCGTGTCTCTTACTGGTTTTTTATTAGCTATTTTTACAAATTACCACCAACCGTGTAATATTTAAAAGTGCTATTTCTAAACTAGAATATCTCTAATCTAGTTTAGAGATTTTAGAATCCTGCACCGTGTCTCTTACTGGTTTTTTATTAGCTATTTTTACAAATTACCACCAACCGTGTAATATTTAAAAGTGCTATTTCTAAACTAGAATATCTCTAATCTAGTTTAGAGATTTCAGAATCGTGCACAGTGTGTTACACTGGGCTTATATAAGCTATTCTTTTTAAATTTACCAAAACCGAGTGATATTTAAAAGTGCTAGTTTACTACTAAAAGTTTAGAAATAAACTAGAATATCTCTAATCTAGTTTAGAGATTCTAGAATCCTGCGCCGTGTCTTACCTATAGGTACTGGGTCTTTGTTAGCAAATAGATTCCCTTTCGAAACAGAATACCCAATATTAATCCGATTTAAAGATTCCTTTTTGTAAAAGCAACAACATAACTCTTATTCACATCAGTTGGGTAACGAACAACTTTTTGCCTTGGCAAATGTCCATTCGTCAGGTTTTTAGCGTCCGCTTTATGATGCTATAAATGTGTAATAAAAAGTGAAGAAATTTTCCGTGATTAGGATAATGTTACAAGCAGAAAAAGTATGAAAGCCATCAGAAATAACTTTTAACAGTGCACCAGATACCAGTGAAACTGTTTTTTCTTCCCATGGGAGCTATGGTGGACTTAATTTAATCCTTAGTAACCTGTTACTTAAGCTTTATTAGTAAAAAATGTTTTGTAACGTTAACTTTTTATACATTCACAATATATAAAAATAAAATTATTTTCTTAATTCACCGTAAATTATATAGTTAACTAGTGGACCCGACAGACGTTGTCCTGCATGATATTTCAAGCAATTACTAAAGCAAAGTATGAAAGTACCGACTGCAGCGCCATCTGGCGGGCTGATTTGTGAATCTAAACCATTCCCAGATCCCCTTGAACACACACAAAAAATTTCATCAAAATCGGTCCAGTCGTTTGAGAGAAGTTCAGTGACATACACACTCACAGAAGAATTATATATATAAAGATTAATTAATTATATTTGCTTCTACTTGATTGATAAATTTGTAAATGTCGTTCCTTAATTTATCATAATGTTACTGTTGAAAGGTTACGCCATATTATAAGAATATTTACGAGTGTAATGCGCACCTGACATCTAAAAAAACATTGTGTACGTACTTCGTTAATGAATATCAACCTTGAACTAATGCCATTAAAATCTATTTTAAATTAGGTTACACCTACGCTACAGTAAACATAATTTTCTCACATACACAAAATTAAATCACTCAATAACACGTCTAATTTCTCTTTTTCTATTACCGCTTCGATCTCAGAGCTGATCAGGGACCGTTCAAGTATTACGTAAGCAGATTTACTGCAATTTATCCCCCCTCTTCCTCTTGTCAACAAAAGTAAGCAAAGCTCTTAAAAATAAAAGTACATAAACATATTAATTTTTTGTAGGAATCCTCGAAAATGCGTTTTCAAGCATAGACAATGTGTGGGTAAAAAATTACTGTTGACGTAATCACCGAATAATAAAATCAAAGACCCCCCCCCCCCCCTATAGCCCCTCCCCCCTATATTGCTTCCGTAATACTAGTTTCCGTAATAGTAGCATTTTATATATGAAAAATGTATCAAGTATGATTGTTTAGTCAAACTTGAAGAATGCACTATATAGCGCCAATCTAGATTGGCTTACATCCTTCTTTATAAGTATTTGTTTATATTATTATTCTTTGTGAAAACCACGTTCTTATCCACTGAGAAGGAACTATTTAAACAACGGATCGCTGGAAAACATTTAAATAACACGGAGGTATATTTAATAGGCTTTCAATTAGCTTATGCAAAAGGAAAATGAGTGTAAGCACGTGCAATATACTTATATCACGTTGATGGGTGTTGCGCCATCTTGAAATGATTAATGTAAGTTACAAATCGATTCATAAAATTAATAATGTTTTTCTCGTTTCAGGTAAGCTGAGCAAATTGAATGTTCGTAAGTTGTAATTTTTATTTTATAATTAACTCAGTAATGTTGGGGTTTTTTCCCCAAATTTAGACGGAATTAAGATGTCCGGGGGGTTTTTATGGGGAGCTTTATACAACAAAAAAAATCACGCTCGGTCATGAAGCCAAATTTAAAACTTGTGGAGTTTAACTGAAATATTATATACTCATAATATAACAGCTATTTTATACTCAAACCGAGTTTTAAATAAAAACCTTAGAGGGACACTTGATTAACCAGAGGATTCGACACACGTCTTCAATACAAATATTCAGATTTTAGGTAAGCTGTAATCTGGACAGTTTTTATGATAAATAAATTAATTTTTTGAATAAAATTAATAAACACATCATCCAATTAAATCTAAGCCGAATTTTCGAAGCCACTTGAACACACACAAAAAATTCATGAAATTGAATTACAAACACGACAAAAACTACCTCGAAATTAATATTTAATTCAAATTTAATCATTATAATTAATTTCAATAAACTTAAACGCGATTCGTATGTTTTAGTTCACACGTATAACGGAAAGTAATTAGTAAGACTTATAATAAACAATTTGCACATTTTTGTAAATTTTTGTTTGCTTGCTTATTTATATTATATGAAACAATAAAATTCGAATTTACTTTTAATATAATATGTATACCACAGATTAAAAGAATAACCAACGTTTCCCAAGCGTATCATAATGACACGGAGTCGTTGATCTTAAAAATGCCCTGTCTCATTACCCCATACATCTATTTATCTGAATTAGAAACCTCTAGGACGTAATCAATATGTAAGAATAATTATTGATAGTGGGAGAGCTTGTAATGACCATCCATATGATTATTAGAGAAAGTTCAAACATGATAACTCTTAAGTGCCCATAACATTGGAGAAGTGTAGTTGTTAAGAGTTCGATTGATAATACTGATGTGTTTTAAAAAACCGGCAACACACTTGCGAGCCTTCTGACAATGAGAGTATCCTTGGGCATATCACTTAACATCCCGTTACTTAACCTGTACAATGAATATACCTGGCATAGGTAACTCTTGCTCCTACGGTGAGGGTAAAATCGTGAGGAATTCGGCATTTTGTACATGTTACTAACATAAAATAAACGCCACGTGGCCTGCACAATTTAGACAGATTCAAACTGAAGACAAGCCCAGCGTGCGACTGTTATGAAAGGACTGACTGTCAATCAAATGTCACTGAGATGAATAGCATAAGAGGGGACGCGAGTCCAGGCTGCCAGCGGGTCCGACTCGCCCATAAATACCATGAGGATATTTCCGGAGTAGTCTTCGCCCGGGTCCGGTGGGAGACGCCAAACCCACCAGAGCTAGCTCTAGTTAATGAAGTCCCTTTGGAAAAGGGAGAATAGGCCATGCAGTTTAGCTTCTCAGCCACCGATCTGCCCGATGGCGTGGTCCGTATTAGGGAGCGTTCAAGTATTACGTAACGAATTTTGGGGGAGGGGTATTTTTGTAAAACGTTACGACGCGGGGCGGGGATTTACGCGTTATTGTTAATATTATCTTCGACTTTCCAGTACTTCACACCACATAATGGTAACTTTTAGGTATTAAGAGTCTAAGTGGTCACGAAACATTTAACTATACGTTACAGAAAAACGTTATGGCGCGATGCATGGGGGGGGTCAATAATCTCCAAAAATTGCGTGACGTAATACTTGAACGCTCCCTCAGGGGTTTTAAAAAATGGTAAACCAAACCAGTTTAATTTAGTCAAATTCAACTGAGCTTAATCGGACTTTAGGTGATGACATGGGGCTCAAAAACGCGAAATGCCTATCGAACCCATAACGTTATTGAAAAGATTAGCTTTTAATGAGCAGAGGCTTTTTCTATGAAGTAAAATAATGAAAAAAAAAAAAATGTTTATTATGGAACATAAGATACATCTATCACTTAGGGTCGATTCGACCAAACTTCAGTTTATACACGAGTAACTATACCAAGAATAATCTATTCCATGATTTTAATCTCGAGTAAATCCATAGTCGTTTGTCCACGTAATCGATAGTATAATTGTGCTAGAAATAACAATACGCGAATAGCAAGAGAATGGTGAACGAAAATAAAACTCGGCAAATAAATGTTGTTCTACAACGGGACAGTGTAAGAGCATACATCATGTCAACTCGATTTTGCCGTATTATAGTGTAGCTTGTAGCTTTTAACAGGTGTCAAACGACAACAAAAAGTTTTTATTTCTTGTTTGTTTGAGGCTTTCGTCTAAAAAGGAACTTCTGTTGAGCCCAGTTGAATTTCATTCTAATATTATAGAAAATAAAAAATCTAAAAACCAATAAATAAATAATAAATTGTTTAAACGTTTCATTATACAATGCTAGACTATTAATTTAGTGCGTTGCGTTGACTTGAAATTAAAACACAGAATACATATTTGTGAAATGACAGAAATCAGCTGATTGGACTGACTGACGCCATTAAATTATTCTAGGAATAGCTGTTATTCCGTGCGAAACGGCGGTATAGTAGCAATTCCCGAATAAGCCCACTATTCTTAGAATTTGTAGTTGGTAAAACGTAAAATTGATTTACTCTCGATTAACTGACGATTTATTCTAAGATTAAGATTTACTCTTGTTTGGTCGAATCGACCCTTATTCCACGTCATTAAATTTGAATTTGTAGGCATCCCTACTCATCGGCAAAGAAGACAGAGGGTGAAGGCCGAGAGAAAAAGCCGGCGTAAATAACTCTCGGTACTCTTTTAAAATAGAAAATCATCAAACAACACTCATGAAACGAAGGCACGAAAGAAATGTTAGGACAAAGGCAGCAAAATTGAATTATTATTACATTTAATAACACCTGCGTAAGGACAAAATATATTAACCAGAGTTGTACAATGTTGCCATAAGTGAGGTAATAACATTTAACATAAAATTCTGTAGAGATTAAAAGTGTAATTAAAGTGATTTTATAATAGCGAGAGTGCTAACATGTTTGTGTCAGCATTAAGAGAAATATGGAGCTAATTACGCGACTAATAAAAACATATAAACCTTTTTTATAATCTTGCTCTTTTTATAATCGGTGACTCATAAATACTGTAAAGGTCAAAGAGCACAGACTTTTACTACAACGTAAGAAATTACGTCTAATTTTACAAAATACTATTCGGTGCTCGTACCTCTATTTTAATTTTTTCTTAGTCTATCAGTATACGGTACCTAACTACTTATTATAGTAGGTGTAATAATAACTTAATTTTTAACACATAAAGAATATACTAATATTCAAGAGACGTGCCTTCATTTAGCACTTCACGCTGTTGCGTATTAACTAACTTATTCATAAAGTGACTAAAAGTACGCTTATCTCTTCATTATAATATTTTTAACTTAAATCTTTTATTTCTGTCACCATACAACAATTTTATACATAATACAAAACATTTGGTATGCAGTGAGTCCCTGGGACACGCCTTTTTTAGCTCTCTCCAAATACCGCGACACTCTAAGCCTGATCTCTCGCCGTGCAGATCATCCATTTA
Source organism: Pieris napi (assembly GCF_905475465.1). Classification (NCBI taxonomy): domain Eukaryota; kingdom Metazoa; phylum Arthropoda; class Insecta; order Lepidoptera; family Pieridae; genus Pieris; species Pieris napi. The sequence continues at coordinate 5,147,348 of NC_062255.1, forward strand.
TCGCCTGACCTCTCTTTCTTTTCCCATCTCGGGGCTGCCATTTAGACTTGTTCTTACAACTGTGTATAATTTTAAGGACGATGAGTCTGACTTGATCAGTCCATCTCGTTTGTAAACGTCAACGCGATCTTGTTGCCTTCGTTGTTGCCATTCACGATGAGCTTCTCTTATTTCTCGCCCCTACGAATTGTGACTAAAGTACGAAATGATGCGTTATAATACAATATTAGTGCATAAACCACCCTAAAATGTCCAGCTTTATTGCTGTTGCGACATAAGCCCTAGTGAAAGTTGTGATCTGTTATCGCCACACTCAATCATTAGCGATGTATCAGTGAGCACCTAATACATTATAAATATCATTAGTCATTAGCCATTATCTATTACGTGCGTTACATAATCATGGAGTGCACGATACCCCCCGGCTATCATTCATAACTTGGCTGTTACGCATGGCCAATGCTCTTTTAAACAATACATAATAGATAACAGTTCTCCGGACAGATTAGGATACGTTTAATCTCTAGAGTCTATTACTTATGTGTGTGTGTGGGCGATCACATGAATTAAACACAGGACAGATTTTACGATGTGTTCAATCTTCAGAAGCTCACTTATTTCACTCGCAATTTGAACTTAGAATTGCTTGATCTGCAGATGAACATACTGTCACTAGGCCGATGCGCAGACGCACATATAATCGCTGTAGTTTATCTGGTAACTTCTACTATTGATATTTTTATTTATAGAACAGGAGGCTCACCTAATGCTAAGTGATATCGCCGCCCATGGACACTGACACTGCCAGAATGCTAGCAAGTTCCTTGCCGGCCTTATAAGAATTAGTACGTTCTTCTTGAAGGATGTTCCTTTGTTAGTACCAACGACTAGACCACTATGCATGCAGTATAAATTCTAGGACATAAATAAGAAAGATAATTAATAGTTGATTTCCGGCGAATAAGGCTAATGGGGATTTATTATAAGGCAGGTGTTGTTTACGTAAACGCAATTAATTTATTCAAGTTATACTATCATTATAGAGGTGAATTCATTTTCTAATGATTCATTTGATTCCCAGTTTATTGACAATTAATTAGCGTATTGGCAATACAAGTGTATTAATCAAAAACTAATATATAACGCCTTAAGTTATTCGTAAAGAGTTGGATACCTACATTGTTTATTTTGTTTTATTTATTTACTTAATGAAATAAAAACAATCCTGTCTTAACAGGTGACCTTAAATCGACAAGAATGTAAACCTATATAAAAAAAAACATGTGTTTGTACTTAAGTACACGCGTTAGCAGTTATACTTCTTTGGCGTAACAAGATAAAAATCTTTTTAAAAATTTATCTTTCGCCTTATTAGAACGTTACGTTTGTAGAAAAAACGACACTAACAATAAAAAAAACAGATTTAATACATTGAAATTTTTAATATCACGCATTATCTAGTTAAATAAAGTTTATTTCAATGTCAAAAAAAATATTTCTACATAATTAAAGAAATTGACATTTTTTATTTTAAAATATTGACTATGCCAACTTCAGGGTGTCGGTTTTTTGTGACGGTGTGTGGGTGTCAGATTTTGTGACGGTGTGCGCGCGCATCGTAAAAATTTACTCTCATAATTTTTCGCTGACGCGCCAAAAGTATGACTTAAAATAATCACACACGAAGCAAATAACAAACAAGAAATTAATTAGGAAAAATATACGAAATAATTACATAATATAAAGAATTAGTAACGCGAAACTCGACTCATTATTTTGTTCATGTCTAACATATAGATAAATACGACAATATCAAAACTGATTTCTTAAGAATGTTTCTTGATTGAATGTAAAGATTGTGAGGTTCATTTATTTCAATTTCGATTTCGTTCGCTCATTACAAAGAGAAAGTGATCCCTTTGAGTTGATTTACGCAGCCCATTACATTTCATAAGATAGGTCGTTCAAAAGTTCCCCGTCATTATTTCTGGATACCATGACGTAAGCAAGGATTGATTGCCTCCATCTTTATGAGATACCATAATAACTAATGAAGATATTTTATCAAATTGATGGTAAATTACGAGGTATTTGAAGGTTAAGTGTGAGGTATTTTGAGTGTTTCAACCGACAAATGATCTTAAATATTTTATCGATGTTTTAAAAATGTTTTCTATTTTAAATCAATTCAATCGATACGTCAGTACAGATACATTTTCATTTATTTAGTAGTTTATTAATAATCCACCACTTTTAAAAATAATATTTACAATTTTTAATTTATTATAAAAATAATATTATGTACGAACCAAGCATATTTACAAGTTAATTCCAGTCAAGTGAAGTCAAAATCATTTTATTCATATAGGAAAACAAGTACACTTATGAACGTCAGAAAAGAAGTTAAATTCACATAACATTTGCTACCAGTTCGCAAGTCAAGGGCGTAGAGCGGGCAAGAAACCTTCCGCCACTCTTTTTAATCGCTATCTTTTGAGTCATACAAATTGTTTGTACTGGAACGAATCAATCCCAAGGATTAAGAACAATCGTAAATTTTTTAAAAATCTTTATTGATTAATTTACGTTTAACGAATGTGTAATGTTTGAGGGTGTGTGTGTGTTCGTGTTATAGATTATTACCTACATAGAGATATATCGTCTGTTATATATATTACTAGCCGTTTCGCGCCCGCTTTGCTGGACGAATTAAAATAAATTTTATGTTTCATTATTTTATTTTTTTTCATATTTTTATTATTCTTCTTTTTAACTTCCCGCTAAGAAAATTGAAATATTTCGAAAATCGAGTTTTTAACAGATGTTGACGTTTTGCGGTTCTAGGAAGCCTCTTTTGTTTTTATTAGCGGGAAAAATTTTCATAAAAGTAAAACAGAAATAAAAAAATGAAGGAACGTTGGAATTAAAAAAATAAATAGCCATAAACCATCTAGGAAAAATTTCGAATGGTGGTAGTTTCATGTCGATACGATCAGTGGTTTAAGCGTGAAAGAGCCTCAAACGAACACCATTTTCTTTTTATATTAGCCCGGTCATTTTAGACAATTGAAATAAAGAAAATTCCGACAAAGCCAAATCTTCGTAGATACCTTAGGTTTACCACAAGGAATAAAGTGTCAAAAGTCCCCATCAGTCCCATGTGAGCTTAGGGACTTATTCGGGGTCCAAGGTCAAAATTTTAGGTTTTTTGGATTTTTCTCGAAAACGGTAAGTTTTATGGAAAAGTACCTCAGAGCAAAGTTGTAGATCTTAAAATTCTCTATAAAAATGGTTTCTATGATTTTTTCTCTAAGACCCACTATTTCCCAGATATTGCGCTTGTAAGAATCACGTTCTACATAATATGCACACATTTCCTCACCACCTGTAAGATAGTGAACTCGGCGCGTTTTTTTTTAACGTGGTATCCCCGGTAGGCCTATTCCACGAACCTTTCTGACGTTATTTTCAGGAACAATTATTATTGAATAGTATGAAGATTATTGATATGGGTTACTGAGTTTAACTGTCGTTCAAACTTTTTTTTATTACTTTAATCTGACTCATACTCTTCATATTATTCAACTTCAACAATCATGTTTTCTTCAATTTCTTTTTGTTCTTATTCTTCTCCTTCCTGTTGATAACCGCTTAGAAATTGTTCAAATGAAGATGAATCAGTTGTCTCTTCATCAAAATCACATGAATCTTCCTCTCTTTTATTTAATTGAACATTTGAGCAAGAGACACCTTGGCAATTGGTACACGCTGGAGAACACTGCAACCCTACTTTTTTACAGCCACATTTGGCACTACAACCTTTCTTGCAATTGCAAAAAATAGTGTTAAGAAGTTTTTCTGGAGCAGGGGGCAGTAAAGTTCGAATCGGTTCCAAAGTATTATTTATCAATTTCCAACCCCAGACTTCAGGGTTTAGTTCATTGCCTTGCCATGTCTGAACTTGATAGTATACTCGAAACAAATGTTGACTAGCAGATACCGATGTTGGAGGAAGACAAGATAGCTGTACTTGCTTTTTGTTTCGTGTATTTTTTACAAATGTTAAATATCTGTACGTATCTATGCAATAAATTTTTTTTGGAGCTCCATAAACCGCAAGAAGAAACCGAATTCCTTTAGTAATTAGTATTTGAGGTGAAGAATTAATTTCTGTAAATACTTTTGCGCAGTCAATCAAATCATTTTTTTTTCAAATAGTTTTAATACTGAATTTTTGCCCCTTCTAAACATTTCTGACGTAGAATCGCATTCGGTCATCGCATGTAAAAATAAAATAAAGTTTTGGCATTTTGGATAAGCTGATAAACTTTTAGAAGAATATATTTCTGTCCGTTGCTGCGCCTTCCCAGGTTATACTAATAATGTATACATAAAAGAGACACGAGTAGGCATCTTTGCTTGCTTGAGTACCTAAATATGTATATACGTGGCATATGTGTGCATACTATGTAGAACATGATTCTTACAAGTGCAATATCTGGGAAATAGTGAGTCTTAGAGAAATAATCATGGAGATCAATTTTATAGAGAATTTTAATATCTACAACATTGCTCTGAGGTACTTTTCGATAAAACTTACCGTTTTCGAGAAAAATAAAAAAAACCTAAAATTTTGACCTTTGACCCCGAATAAGTCCCTAAGCTCACATGGGACTGATGGGGACTTTTGACACTTTATTCCTTGTGGTAAACCTAAGGTATCTACGAAAATATGGCTTTGTCGGAATTTTCTTTATTTGATCACTATTTTTATGTCTAAAATGACCGGGCTATATATATAGATAAGATTATATAATTCTATTAATATCAGTTTAGCAGTGAATTAAAGATACAAAAATATTTCTGCGTTAATATCTACTTTGGATTTTTTTTTTTTGTATTACGTGTTCTTTTACGTGATTTAAGTGTTCTTTCTTAAGTGTACAATGTTTTACGTAGGTATATGAATACGTATTATATCTCTCTCTCTTTTCGTTCTTCCAGTAAAGAAAACATAGCGTTTTTCATGTTTACTCAGCTACGCCTCACAGCTATATGTATAATAAAATAATTTAGAAAATTTAAGCAACTTCGAATCGCCCACAAAAAAAACTGCGTGGTTACCCATAATAAACTGGAAGACAGATTCTAGTGAAAATTTGTCTGCTCCCTACGTATCTCAATATTATTCAATTCTTCTGTCCAACAGATATTTGTATATTATTACAAATACTTGGACAATCTGCGCGTAAAACGCGTTAATGAAAATGACCTTTAGTAATTCAAAATATGTATTGAGCTGTATCAGATAAAAGATTATCTACTATTGTGTTCGTCGAAAATGATTTCGTATTCTTAAAGGCGTTAAGTAATATACGGTAGAAGGCAGGGCTCGTGATATGAATTGTTAACACTTGTCCTATATACTTATATAGTTAATACAACTTTGAGTTATAAACTAAGTGTTATCTGTATAATTTTTTTACGAAGAATAAATGTATGACAAATTTTATTAATTATAATCGATACAGTATTAACAATTATCTTAAACTACAAAGTATATAATAATAATAAATTATTAAAAAGAAAATCAATACTAAATTAAAAAAAACTTTAGAGGTGTCAAGGGACACCCGGATGGAACGAAATTCCTTTCGATTAACTTATATGTTAATTGGTATCATAACAGTATGATAGATTTTCTCGACACCAATCTTACGACGAAAAAAAAAGCCAACATCACGAGGTGTTCCCAGGCGGTCACCCATCCAAGTACTGACCTCGCCCGACGTTGCTTAACTTCGGTGACCGGACGAGAACCGATGTATTACAATAGCAAATAGCAAAAAAGTGTCGTGACAACTTTTCGTAAGAATTTTTTCCGTCTAGCCCCCTTTCACAACGCGCGATAAGGAATTTCGTTCCAATAAAAAGTTTGGTCCCTGTAGCAGTGTACCTTTAAAGCAGCATTTCCTCGCTGTATTGCGATACTTATTCGTTGAGTAAGTACGTAAATGAACGTGACAAGAAAATTCTTGTGAAGTTAATAGGTTCATTGATAAAACAATTTACGTTTTGTTTTTATGTACCAAAGTCCTTTGTGTAGTATAAGATACCAGTAAACATTTTTTTTGTCTATTTAATTTATTGAAATGTCCTTCACGAATACAATATTTAATGAGGCTGTTTATACTTATTTGAACGTCATACGTCGGTCGATATTCAAACAAAATAGATGCGCAGGAGTGCGTAAGGTCGTGATTAAACTCCTAACATGGTGTCGTATTTATAGTCATGAACATGGGTGGCGCACACAATAGGAAAATATGGTATGGGTTTTATTTACATTACTACCTTACGGCCCTGGCTTCGTGTGCGTTTATTTCTTAACAAAAGTATACTAGTACAATATTTTTTTATAAGGCGAAACATCTACCCTCCTTAAATGAATAAAATCTTTTCCTTATTATAAAACTATCAGGACGTTTCCCGCATAAGTATTTTCGAATCAATTATACTTAGGGTCCTTCAAGAAAAGAGCGTACCAATTCTAAAAAGGCCGGCAACGCACTTGTGAGCCCTCTGGAAATGTCAGTGTCTATGGCGGTATCACTTAACATCAGATGGACCTCCTACCGGTTTGTATAAAAAAATACGACTAAAAATGGTGGCATGTTTGTTGCCTTGGTTACCGTTTTTGGAATCATCACCACGGCACTAAGACACTTTTATTCCACAATTTCACAACGTAGAATCGTAGAAACGCTTTAATTGTAAAATAGGCATACATATACAAGGACAGAAAGTTTCTTTCGCATGTAACAAGTATGCATGTGTGGGTGTAAACAATTGATGGTGCGACTCTACGCGCATGGATAATGCGCGCGCGCAAGTTGCATGACAATGAGCTTACATCAAAAGCTCCATCAATAATTTCGTCACTTTCATATCATACCGTACATTTTATTGAATGTTCCCGGTACATTTAAAATAATTCTCTAATTCAACTATATATGCTTTGGCGGACTACCGCCATATACATGTGATAAAAAATAATAATCAAATCAAGTTACGTTATATTTTTTTATCGTACTTGCTTAACATCTGCTTAATATTCTATTTATTAGCCTAATCTCAATATATTTATCGTCTCTATCTGTATTATAATTCCGCTTTACGCGTGTATTTTGACATAAATAGGAGAAATGAGCACTTTCGTAATAGGGACTTAGTTTGAGAGTTACTAGGATGGACTTAGTTTCCGAACTTAGATGTACATTTGATCCTTAATTAAGCCAGCCTAGCTCCTTCCAGAACCCCGAAGATTCTTCTTCGCAGGCTTCACGGAGCGACCTCACTTCGAAGATTTCAAGGGCGCGCCAAGGTCATGTTTATTTAGGAAACAGTGGCCTGTAATTATCCCTATCAATCAAATAGAGTCAAAAACTGTATAGCTGTCTTTTACTTACTAGGCTAATTAAGTCAGATTATTTCTGCCAGAAATAGGTGGACCTCCACTGCCGGGGTTGTTTTTTCTCCGGCTTTCTGATTGATGTGGCTTATTATGGCATAAAAGTCGACTATACTAAGTTCGATCCCAATTGAAATAATCGTTAAAAACCGATCAAGTCTGTTCACAGAGCCAAAAACGTAATATAAAGTTAAAATTAAACTAATCTCGATATCCGTTCGCAATAATCGAGAAAGCTTTAAGGTTCATTACCAAAACAAAAGAATTAAATCGAACTAATAAGGTTAGTAGAACAAACTTAGATTACTTTATACTAATAAGTACATATTGAATTTAATATCATGACTTGCGGGTTTAAGCTGATTCGGCAAACAATAGAAGACGGACTCACTAACTAAACTAAGTATTCGATTCCTAAAAGAAATAAATTGGACATTTATGTATAGAATTATATCTGTTTTGAAGTTCTGAACGGTTGGATTTTGATGTAAGTTTTGGTGTGTATTCAAGTGGAATCGAATTATAATTAGATATTTTCTTTGTTCGACGTGGAGAATGTAGGGTCCGCTAGTAGCTTATATGATTCGTTGAACATACAAAATGATAGCCCTCCTTGTTAATCAAAGAAGAGTGTGTGTACTTATGTACACGCGTTAGAAGTTATACTTCTTTGGAACAACATAGTTGGAATCAACAGAAGCAAAAATTAAAAATTATACATACCGACAATTAACCTCAAATCTATAAATGCACTCAAAACAGTTTATTCAAATCAGTTTTATCACTATCAATATATATAGATATACTAATAAATAATAAATTATTAGTAAATACTATCACCGTCGTATATGAAATTGATTTAATAAAAACATCAAAATAATATTTATTTATTCACACTGTTTAATTGTACTGTTACGAAACACGTGTTCTAAATATAAAAATACTAGAATATTCAACTTGAACATAGTTATTATCGATTTTCATGCCACCTAGAACTAACTTTACGATGTAGAATTTAGGTGTCGGTGTGCGCGCGCATCGTAAAAATTCACTCTCATCATTTTTCTCCGTCGCGCCAAAAGAAGTATAACTTCGAAAATGGTAAAAAATCACTAAGAGGATATTTAGAATAACGCCCAAAGGCAAGATACGACCTCTATCTCTATCTGTAAGGGTGAGTCGAAACATAGCGTGAGCCATGACTCCTGTCAAAAGCTAATACATTCTTGACATATGGAACCCATACTTAGTGCTTATAGGGCTCAGGAATCAGGAAGCGTAAGTACGATTTCCAACTCATTTGTCTTCTATATGTTATACATTTATACTGTAAAGAGAAGATATATTGTGCGATAAAATATTATATATATTTTAAAGATTATATGATATTCTTAAAAAATATTGTTCCGACTTCGAAAATTACTTCATCATTATAATCCCTCAGTGCGTCTAATTGTTTTCAAAATATTTAAAAATACATATTACAGACTAGGTATGTAAAAACGACACTAAGATTCATCATGTCTATTGAAATTTAAGTTATATAGCTACTACAACATATACTTTTTCTTTACATATATTTTAATTGCTTTATGTAAAAATAACTGTACGTCTTTGTATTTTTGCACTTCTTTTTTTTAATTTAATTTGTTTCTTCTCACAGTGGTTGCTTGGAAAAGATCGCTTGAAATCGATAAGGCCGCCAGTTTCCCTCTTTTCATTTAATTATGTATATTTCTGCAACGAAGTGTTAATAAATAAACATAGTATTCTATGGTACATAAATAAGTAAGAATATATCTTATAAAGTACCCTTAATAGAGCATGCGTGCAGCATTCTCATATTGGGTCACGCAAGCCTCTATTAAAACAGAAAATTGGATAATGTACCAACAACACCAGTTATTAAACCCACAGACCTATTTTCTAGAATCTAGTTTCATAAACTACTTGTTAAGAAACAGTTGTCTTAGTATTATAGGAAAACACTTTCGCCGATTAAAGGCGAGATTTTTCGTAATAGAATTTTTAATCTATAATAAAATAATTGAGATTTGTATAGATCTCAAGTATAAGTACAGAAAATGAAAAATGACAAAATATCTTGCAACGAAAACTGCACAATAATTATTTCACTACTAGCTTTCGCAACTTGATTCTATCACGACTCTAAGTTTCTAGTACCATGATTTTGTCTAATACCATGTTATGTTTCAACCCATACAAAGATGAGAGCGTGGTCGATATTAAACATATATTGCTATATATTGCTGTAATTAAAATATAATTACTTTGCATAACGATACTAAAGGAGCTATGTACACCAATCCTGAGGTTGTTCAAATCTTGCCTATGAAATGTACTTGCTCATACGGTAAAGAAAAATTTGACGAATAGTATCTAAGATCCAATAATGTGTGATCTACTCCATCCGTATCACCTCGACGCCCGTGGGTCCACAACTGACCGTTTTAAGGCAGGTTTTGCCGCACCACCGCTATGTGGAAGCTGCCCACTGAAGTATTTCCGAACCAAATCGACTAAATTAGATTAAATTAAGGGTCCCAAGAAAAGAGCGTACCAAGTCTTAAAAGGCCGGCATCGAACTTGCAAGTCCTCTGGCAATGAGTGTCTATGGGCGGTGGATATCACTGACCATCAAAGCCTACTTCCCGTTGGCCCCGTTACATAAAAAAAATACTTTTCTAAAAAAAGAAACCTGAAGCCAAAATCAAAAGCACTGGTTTTCATGATAAAAATGGATATTTTCAATGAATACGAGCAAGTAAAAATAATAAAATGAATTTTTATTAACAGCCCATTGTAAATTCAGCACTTATAACCAGTTTGGTATTGACATATGTATTGCTTTGTAGGGCTAGGAAAATTGCTTGCTGAATGCTAATGAGTAATGACATCAAAATATATTATTAATTCTGTTTGTAATTACCATACACCAGACCTAAGTTTAGGCAATTTTTTTTAGGAAAAGGGAGGTTTGACATTCCCTGTTCTTATCGGCCATATCTGCCTGATGCGTTCCTGATTTAAAGCTACTATGTAGCATGTCCTAAGTATTAATGAAAAAATTTAATGTTTCTCTACGAACATTTAAGGTAAACACTTAGTATGGCATTTAAACGGTTATTACTTTATTCATGTGGAAATGTATTCGGGAAAAAGTTATAGAACAAATATATAAAAATTAAAAATCAATGGCGCTACAACCTTTGTAGGTCTAATCCTCAGATTTCTGTATCTTATCATTTGTCAATCTAATAGGCATAATAATAAGTAGGTGAACGCCGTCGACTTTTTGAGTTTAAGGCAAGCCGGTTTCCTCACGATGTATTCCTTCACCGTTCGAGGGAATGTTAAATGCGTATATAGAAAGTCCATTGGTGCACAGCCGGGGATCGAACTTTTGACCTCAGGTAGTCGCAAGCTACTAGGCCAACAGTGCTCTAGCTCTGCCTCAACACTCTCTAATCTAAATAGACATAGATAATTATTGCCTGCCGTCCATAACTATTTTGAACCCTTAATTAATAATAACTGAATTGGTGATTTATGAAAGCGAACTTTCGCATTAATTATTATAAAAGGATTATTTTGAAACCATTACGAATCGATTATTAAAGCATTCCTAAGATTTATAAAATAGTGAATGCTGCATTTATTACTCCAAAAAAAGCAATTACATTTGAGCATGGCTTTAATTAAATCACATCAGACCAATGATATAACTGGTTATAATTCAATCTGATGCTGTCATGGCCACGAAACTAGGTTACTTGCATTCGTATTAATACGAAATTTTCTCATCTTACGCGCAATTAGACAATGTATTTTATTTGTTAAGTATTACACATGGAATGCGTTTTCATAATTATTTCAAATAAATTGCGTTCCAAAATTCATGATAAATAAAATCGCCGAAATAGGTTTGCAACACTGACAGCTGTCATTGCAATGACATTTATCACTGACAATTTACCTTAAAGATAAGATACCTTTAGTACGAATGGTATTACAAATAACAAACCTTTTTTATGAAAATCTTGAACAGTGCAGGAGTAAAACTAATATACCAAAATGTATGGAAGTTCTGTGTTTATCTCGACATGTCTATATGACAAATACATAGAAAAGTTGCCATAAATTAAACAAACGTTGATATTAATTGTGTTTTCATATATACTCTTATGAAACCATTTCAGTGTCAATGGTCTCATATATCAAATGACAATATGGGATTAATAAATATTTATAAGATTACATAAATGTTATTCAACTGACATGGTTGTCAAATAAGATCGACTTAGATGTCGAAAGGTGTCGGAAGTTTCGACACAGCACCTCGAATCATGGACACCAAATTATGCAAATGGATTCGGTAGATTTGATTTAATTAGCGGTGAGCGAATATAAATTCAATATTTATTTCATGTTCACACTTATTATGTGATTGAGGTAATTTAAATTTCGAAAAAGCTTTTTTTCTGCTGCTGCTGCTGTTGCTACATATTATGCTGTTCCAGTATATGTAGCAACATATATACAAATTCAGTTTGATTACAAAGTTTTAGTTGGAGTACGCATTCGTCTATTTAAGTCAAATTGTGATTCTATATTGTTTGATACACTTTGGTAAAAATAATAATTAATAGATTAGCGATATACCTTAAATAATACCTTTCGCAAAGTCGCTTTAGTTTCACATAAGACTGAATAATATCTAAGGAATTAATAGAAATAGAAAGATGATTATTTAAAAATATTACAAAAAAATATATATGATAATTATGGAATATAAGATACAGGTCACGATTCCACGTCATTAAATTTGAATCGGTAGACATCCCTACTCATCGGCAAAGAAGACAGAGGGTGTAGGCCGAGAGAAAGCTGGCGTAAAAACTCTCGGTACTCTTTTAAAATAGCAAATCATCAAACAACACTATTTTAAAACAAATATCGCACTAGTCCCAGGCCCTTTTATCAACTAGATAATCGTTAACTTTATAAGCCTTTTTACAAAGCTTTTATTTTATACATTTCTTAAATTTATTAAAAGGCAGAGATAAAAGAGCCTCTGGGATTTTATTAAAGAAATGTATCCCTTTCCCCGAAAAAAATACCGGTACACTTCGTTAATTCATACCATAATATTTTTGAATATGAATAAGTTACCTGTGATATAATTTTCGTAATCGATACCAATTAAATCATTGGTCAACTGTGTTGTAAGCTTCGTGCGTGAGCTTTTTTGCTCGTATCCGTCGTGATTACGGATTGCGTATCATTTTATGTAATTAAAGTCTGTATACACTGTGCCATACTGATATTTTCATTTGTGGATATCAACGTACTTTGTCCGTATCTTTTAATAGTATAAAATTCTTTGTATCCAAAGCGAAGCGCTGAGCTAGTGAATATACTACATAGTTCAGTAGTCAAATTTTATATAACTTCAGTTTAACGTGCGAAAGAAAATATCTTATATATATACCTCTTGTGTCAAAAGAACGTGACAAACATTATTTATACAGATGTATTGTGATAATTGTATAAAAAGATTTCATAGTAAAAGTTAAAACTCATAAAAGTATAGTTATCTCTTCAAGTATCGTTATCTACGTATGTAAACTCCGCTTAGTATGAGCGCACGCGCCGGCTAACACTATCGTCACGATGCTTTGTTAGATTCATTTGGCTAAATGATTTTTTTGCTTAAAGGTTTTAATCTCTTAAATCTTAAACAGATCCATTATGACTTAATATTAACATTCAAAGTAAAAACTATTAGTACCTTCGCACTATGAAATAATCCAGACAAAATACTTATTCGGTTTTATAAAACGTGTAGTGGTACCAGGGTTACCAATTTTTTTGTCGTATGACAATTACGGCCGTTAATAATGCCAATTGTATTTTAATCTTCTTATTCTTCGTGATATTGTTTCCATATGTATCCAGTTTGAACATCTTGAAGTAATAATAACCTGTGGCATCTTGTCTAAGCACCTGTCGATCTAATAGACCCCGAAAAAAACAGAAACCAGTTACAATTATTCCAGATGCGATTCAGCAGCTGATGGCATAGTAGTCCATCTGTCATATACACATAAATAGACTTCTGTGGTAATAGTTCCGAAGATGGAGCGCTAAGTGTACATCGTATACGAGAGGGAGAGGGAGAGATACAGCATCGAAACTTAAATCTGACACTCAAACGTCAATTTTGACGGGAGTCGTCATAGTCGAGTTCGCACTATGTCTCGTTTCCTTAAATCTGTAGTAAAAATAATATGTAGGATGTTTTTCTGTCTTATGTATTTCATCTCGATAAAAAAATAGTGTATTAAAGTACATAGTTACGCAATTCCTACATAAAAATTAGGTTAAATTTAGGAACTCACTTTATCGATAAAACTAATGCATTTTGCATAAAACATACAAAACGAAAACCCCCCGAAACATTTGTAGTTCTGTAACAAAAATAACATTAAAAACCTAAAGGATCTCGCTATTATAGGACTACATCACAATTAGCGCTATAACTAGGTAGTTGCGTATGCGCATCTATGCACCTATTGCGCCGCAAGGCAGCCGGGCAAGGCTAGGGCCCGCGTTCAGTCAGTCGACACCTCTCATAGCGTGCGCGTGTTACTGTGCCCAGTGCCTAGGGTTGGGACCCAAGACTTATGATGTGCTAGTGTTTTACGTAATTGCTGTTTAAAACTGTTCTCGAGGAAATGCATGTAAGTTTTTTTACTATTAAGATATTGTTCCTTAGCTATGAAATAAAATTTATTATTGTC